>NC_088136.1:221916-318416 GCF_036370855.1 Dromaius novaehollandiae
CCCGCGTCGCCCGCTGCCCGCCCCACCTGCACCTCGAAGGGGCTCTTGGCGATGTGCTGCCCCGCGAACAGCACCGTCACCTGCGCCGGGGGGGGGGACGCGTCACCGGGGGGGGGCCAAACCGCGCCGGGCCCCCCGAGGCTCCCCCGGACCCCGCGGGAGGAGCCCCGGGACCCCCAAAACCCTGCGGCGGGGCCCGAAGCGTCCCTGGAGGGGCCCTGACGGCCGCGGGAGCCCCCCCAGGCATCTCCTGGGGCTGCAGAGAGTCTCGGGGGGGGGAACTGCCCCCAAACTGCCCCTGAGCCCCCCCAAAACAGCCCCCAAAACCCCCATGGGGGGGGAACTGCCCCTGAGACCCCCCAAAAACAGCCCCCCGAACCCCAAAGAGCTCCACGGCGGGGGAAACTGCCCCAAAACCGCCTCTGAGCCCCCCCAAAACAGCCCCCAAAAGCCCCTCAGGGAGGGGGAACTGCCCCAGACCCTCCAAAACAGCCCCCCAAAAGCCCCACGGGGAGGGGGAAACAGCCCCTGAGCCCCCCCAAAACCCCCCAGGGAGGGGAAACTGCCCCGGACCCCCCAAAAGCAGCCCCCAAAAGCCCCACGGGGGTGGAACTGCCCGAGTCCCCCAAAAGCCCATAGGGAGGGGAAAACAGCCCCTGAGACCCCCGAAAGCCCCACGGGGAGGGGAAACAGCCCCTGAGCCCCCCCAAAGCAGCTTCAGGGCCCCCCCAAACAAGGCCCTCACTGGGGAGGGGCCCCCCCGGCATCAGCTGGGGACCCCAAGTCGCAGCGGGGGGGGACAGGAGACCCCCCCGCAACACCCACCTTGTGCACGCCGGTGACCTTGGGGACGTAGGAGACGGAGAACGTGCGGTTCTTGTCGTTGTTGGCCACCACTTTAGCCTGGGGGGGGGGGGACGAGCTGTGAGACCCCCCCAGAACCCCCAACAGCCCCCCCCGGGCCCCCCGACCCACCTCCTCGCGGTGCCCGGCCGGGTCCTCCACGTACACCAGCACGTCGCCCTGCCCCGCGCTGATGGTCTCCACCGTGAACTCGGCGCGCTGCTTCACCATGTTTCCCGTGGGCTCGATGCCTGCGGGGCCCCGCCGTCAGCCCCACGGCCGCCCCACGGCGGCCCCCGACCCTGCGCCCCCCAAGCTAGCAGGGCGACGCGACCTAGAGCGGCCCCACGGAGACCCCCGGCCCCCGAGAGAATGAGGACTGGCCCCATGGAGAGCGAGGTGCCTCCTTGATCTATAGGGGATGGGGACCAGCCCCGTAGCTTGGGGGCTCTCAGCCCTATAGGGAGCAAGGAACCAGCCCCCCAAGCCCTATAGGGAGCAGGGGCTGCCCCACACCTATGGGGCAGCGGGACCCCCAGCGCTCTGAGGAACGCAGACCGGCTTCCCCATGGGGCGCCCCACATCTTCCGGGGAGGGAAAGCAGCCCCACAGGGCACCAAGGCTCTTCCGAGCGCGGAAGCGGCAGGGCCGGGGCCCCTCGGGGGAGCGGGAGCCCCACGGCGCTATGGGGCAGGGGGTCCCGCGCCCCCTCACCGGGGCCGTAGGCTCGGGCCTTCTTGGGGTTGAGCTTGGGGCGCAGCGGGGCGCCCGGCTTGAGCTTGGCCTTGGGGAACTGCGACAGGTAGGTCATGACCGAGTGCTCGTCCACGTTGGGGTCCACGATCTCCTCGGGGGTGATGACCTGGGGGGGGGACGGGATGGGACGGGCGGGTGAGGGGGGGGCGGGGCCGGACGCCTGGGCCCCCCCGGCCCGGACGCCGGGGCCCCCGCTCACCTGGGGGATGCCCAGCCACTCGTCGGCCTGCTGCATGGCCTCGCGGGCGTTGTCCACCGGCTTGCTGGCGTCCCACGAGTCCCAGTCGGGGCACAGCCCTGCGGCGGGGGGGGGATCAGGGGGTGCGCGTGCGCGTGGGGTCCCCCCCTTGTGTCCCTGGGCCCCCCTAGGGCCACCCCACATGTCCCCAGGCACGCAGGGCCATCTCCATGTCCCCAGGCAGCCCTTGGGCCACCCTACGTGTCCCCATGTGCCCCCAAGGCCATCTCACCATGTCCCCAGGCACCCCCAGGGCCAGCCCCCATGTCACTGTGCACCCCTAGGGCCACCTCTCGTGTCCCCATGCACCCCTTGGGCCACCCCCCATGTCCCCATGCACCCCTTGGGCCACCCCACATCCCCCCAGGCACCTCCAGGGCCACCTCCATGTCCCTGGGCACCCTTTGGGCCATCTCTTGTGTCCCCAGGCACCCTCTGGGCCACCCCTGTGTGCCCAGGTGCCTCCAAGGCCACCCCCTGTGCCCCTGTGTGCCCCTAGGGCCACCCCACGTCCCCATGTGCCCCCCAAGGCCACGCTGCTGTGTCCCCAGACACCCCCAGGGCCACCTCGCCTGTCCCTGTGTGTGCCTAGGGCCACCCCACATGTGCCCAGGTGTCCCCCAGGCCACCCTGCCATATCCCCAGGCACCTCCAGGGCCACCCCCGTGTCCCTAGGTGCCCCTAGAGCCACCTCTCGTATCCCCGCACATCCCCAGGGCCACCACCATGTCCCTGGGCACCCCTAGGGCCACCCCCCATGTGCCCAGGTGCCCCCAAGGCCACCCTCCGTGTCCCTGTGCACCTCTAGGGCCACCTCTCGTGTCCCCAGGCATCCCCAGGGCCACCCCCCATGCCCCCAGGGCCACCCCTGGGCCCCCCATGCACTCCCAGGGCCACCTCTCGTGTCCCCGGGCATCCCCTGGGCCACCCCCCGTGTCCCCGGGTGCCCCCCGGCCCCCCCCGGCTCACCGGGGGCGCAGCTGTCGACGAGGGCGCCCAGGGCGCGGCCGCTCTGCCAGTCCTTGCTGAAGTTGGTGATGGGCAGCTGGGGCAGGCGGTTCTGGATCCAGCCGAGCAGGCGCTGCTTGGGCGTCTGCCGCTTGGCCTCCTCCTCGTCCTCCTCGTCCCACATGGGCATGGAGATGGAGTAGTGCAGGATCAGCGTCCAGATCAGCCCCAGGATCAGCTTCAGGTTCCCGTCCACGATGGCCTTGCTGTCTGCGGGGGGGCGAGGGGCACCGTCAGCCCCCCGGGGGGGCGGTTTTGGGGGACGGGGTGGGGCATGGGGGGCGACCCAGCGGGGCGACGTCAGTCCCTGGGCGCGTGGACCCTGGGGGGGGTTGGTTTGGGGACGGGGGGCACGGGGGGGCGACCCCCCCACAGGGGGTTGTGTGGGGCAGGTAGGACGCCTGGGTCCCCTCCCCCGGGGCGGGGAGGGCTGGGAGGTGCTTGGGGAGGGGGGGAGGGAATCCTGCTGCCCCCCCCCAAAAAAAAGGGAAGGGGGAGGGGGAAGGGGCGGGGCAGAGCGGGCAGCCCCGGCCCCGCCCCTCCCCGCGGCAGGCCCCTAGCCCCGCCCCTGGCCCCGCCCCTCCCCGCGGCAGGCCCCTGGCCCCGCCCCCCGGCCCCGCCCGGCGCTCCAGCATTTTTTGGCCTTATATGGGCTCAGGCGACAGCGGGGCCACGCCCCCGCCCCGCGGCCACGCCCCGCGGCCACGCCCCCGCCCCCCGCCCCCCCACCGGGACCCCCAGCCCTGCAGGCACCCCCGCGCCCCACAGCCCTATAGGGACCCCTCTGCATCGCAGGGCCTTATAGGGACCCCCCACTGCCCTATAGGGACCCCTCTGCACCCTGGGGCCCTATAGGGACCCCCCACTGCACCACAGCACCCTATAGGGACCACTCTGTGCCCCAGGGACCCATAGGGACCCCCTGCAGCCCTATAGGGATCCCTCTGCATCTCGGGACCCTATAGGGACCCTCCCCTTCACCTCAGGGCCCTATAGGGACCCCTCTGCACCCCAGGGCCCTATAGGGTCCCCCCTGCACCCCACAGGGTCCTGGAGAGACCCCCTTCCCCCCCCCCCCATGCTCTATGGCCCTATAGGGACCCCACACACCCTATGGCCCTATAGGGATCCCCTCCATGGCCTTTCAGAGACCACAGAGCAGCCCCCACGGCCCTACAGAGATGCCCCCACACCCTATAGGCACCCCCACAGCCCTATAGCGGCTTCTCTGCACTCCACGGCCTGATGGGGTCCCCTGCACCTATGTGGAGCCCTGCAGCCCTATAGGGCCTCCCTGTAGCCCACAAGGAGCTCTGCAGCCCCAAAGGGCCCCCCTGCACCTATAGGCAGCTCTGCAGCTCCATAGGGCCCCCCTGCAGCCCCATAGGGGCCCCCCTGCCCCTATAGGCAGCCCTGCAGCCCCAAAGAGCTCCCCTGCACCTATAGGCAGCCCTGCAGCCCCAAAGAGCTCCCCTGCAGCCCCATAGGGCCCCCCTGCACCTATAGGCAGCCCTACAGCCCCAAACGGCCCGCCCTGCAGCCCTAGACAGCCCTGCAGCCCCATAGGGGCCCCCCTGCCCCTATAGGCAGCCCTGCAGCCCCATAGGGCCCCCCTGCAGCCATAGGCAGCTCTGCAGCCCCAAAGGGCCGCCCTGCAGCCCCAAAGAGCTCCCCTGCAGCCCCATAGGGCCCCCCTGCAGCCATAGGCAGCTCTGCAGCCCCATAGGGGCCCCCCTGCACCTATAGGCAGCCCTGCAGCCCCATAGGGCCCCCCTGCAGCCATAGGCAGCTCTGCAGCCCCATAGGGGCCCCACTGCTCCTATAGGCAGCCCTGCAGCCCCACAGGGCCCCCTGCCCCTATAGGCAGCCCTGCAGCCCCACAGGGCCCCCCTGCCCCTATAGGCAGCCCTGCAGCCCCACAGGGCCCCCCTGCAGCCCCATAGCATTCCCCCCCCCGCACCCATAGGGCCCGACAGCTCCCCCCCCCCCGCCTTTTCCTGGCACTGAGGCTGGGATGAGTCACGGGGGGGGGGGGTGAGTAACCCCCAGCCCCACCCAGAGGAATTCGGGCCCCGAGGGGGTGTTCGGGCCCCGGGGGGGGTGTTCGGGGCCCCGCTGTCCCCCCCCCCGGCAGGGCGCGGCCCTGGAGCCGCCCACAAATCTCAGTCTCCCTCTGGGCGCAGGATGTGGGGAACCGCAGGGCCGAGGGGCCCAGGCGTCCGGGGACCCCCGCACCCCCCCCCACACACACATCCCGCAGGGCCGAGGGACCCAGGCGTCCGGGAACACCCGCCCCCCCCCGCAGAGCCCCACGGCTCCCCCCGTGCCGCGAAGAGGCCCGAGGAGCCCAGGCGTCCGGGAACCCCTCCGCCAGGGCCCCACCCCCCCCGGCAGGACGGAGGGACCCAGGCGTCCGAGCGGCACCCCCCCACACGCGCATTCCTGGGATGGGAGCGGGCCCGGCCGCCCCCCCCCGCCTTTGTTATGGGGCCGAGGGGGACCCGCTGCGGGCGGGGGGGCCGCTAAGGGGGGGCTAGAGCGGGGGGCTCTTAGGGGGGTCCTGGGGGTGGCTAAAGGGGGGGGGCCGCAAAGGGGAACCCCACTGGGGAGCTCCCGGGGGGGGGGCTCCCGGGGGTATCTCAAAGGGGGCCTCGGAGAGGGGGCCCCCATGGAGGGGGCTCCCAAAGGGGGGGGTCCCAAAAGCAGGACCCCAAAGGGGGTCTCCAAAGCAGGGGGGGGGGCAGGACGCAGGTCTCACATGGGGCCCTACTGGGGGGGCTCTCAGGTGGGGGGGCTCCCGGAGAAGAGAGCTTCAGAAGCGCTCTTAAAAAGCACGGTGATCCCACTGGGGAGGGGGGAGCTCCCACGGGGGGGGCAGCTCCCCAAAGGGGGGGGTCCTCACACAGGTCCCCATTGGGGGGGCTCCCAAAGGGGGCTCTCACTGGGGGCAGTTCTTGTGTGGGCCCCCTAATTAGTGCAGTCATTTGGGGGGGGGAGTTGCACTCGAGGTCCGCTATGGGGTGGGGGGGGGTCTCCCACGGGGGGGGCTGCTCAGAGCTGGCCCAAGAGGGGAGGGGTCCTCACACAGGTCCCCACTGGGGGGGCTCCCAAAGGGGGCTCTCACTGGGGGCAGGTCTGATGTTGGCCCCCCCTAGTTAGTGCAGTTATTTGGGGGGGGGGGCTGCACTCGAGGTCCGCTATGGGGTGGGGGGGGTCTCCCACGGGGGGGCTCAGAGCTGGCCCAAGAGGGGAGGGGTCCTCCCACAGGTCCCCACTGGGGGGGCTCCCAAAGGGGGCTCTCACTGGGGGCAGGTCTGATGTTGGCCCCCCCTAGTTAGTGCAGTTATTTGGGGGGATCACAGTCAAGGTCTGCTATGGGGGGGGGGGGTCTCCCACGGGGGGGGCTCAGAGCTGGCCCAAGGGGGAGGGGTCCTCCCGCAGGGCCCCACTGCGGGGGGAGGGGGCGGCCCCGTCAGAGGAGGGGGGGGGCTCCCGTCGGGGGGGGGGGGCGCCCCGCGGCCTCACCGATGGAGACCAGCTTGATGTTCTCGCGCTCGAGGAACTCGAGGGCCACGGAGACGTTCTCCAGCTGCATCTGGCGGAAGGTGGGCCGCGCGTTGTACTTGCGGCCCATCTTCTTCTGGCTGAGCACCTCGAGCAGGGCGATGAGGCGCAGCCCGTCGCCCAGGTCCGTCTGCAGGTTGCCCACGCGCTTGTGCACGCACTTGAGGTGCTCGTTGCACCAGCGGGTGAAGGTGTTCTGCTGGATCCGCTTCCAGGGCGCGTCCTCCGCCAGGTCCTTCTCCGTGGCCGGCATCTCCCCGTCCGCCGCCGCCGCCGCGCGGTTTGGCTCCGCGCGCGACCCGTCCGCGCGCGACGCCGCCTCCTCCGCGCGCGAGCGCCCCGCCGCGCTCATGGCTTTAAGGGGGCGGGGGGGCGACGCCCCCCGCGGCTGCCGCGCCTGCGCACCGGGGGGTGGGCGGCGGCTTAAAGGGGCCGCCGACCTGCGGGGGGGAGAAACGGGGAAGGGGGGTGAGCGAAGGGGGACCCCCTCGATGCCCCCCCCCAATTTGGGGACCCCCCCGTGAGCCCCTATTTGGGGACCCCCTCGATGCCCCCCCCATTTGGGGACCCCCCCCATGAGCCCTGATTTGGGGATCCCCCCCAGCACCTCCCGATTTGGGACCCCCCTCGATGCCACCCCAGTTCCGGCGGTGCCAAGGACCCAGGAGGCCGCGGTGGGGGGGGGGGGGATGGCGCGGCGCGGGGGGCCCAGGCATCCGGGGAAAAGCCAGACGGATGCTGAGTCAGGGCCAAAGCCGCAAAGGGGGGGGGGGGATCCCTTCCCCCCACGGCCCGGACGCCTGGGTCCTCGGCGCTGAGTCACCCCGGCGGGGATGGGTGCTTGGGGGGGGGGGGGGAGGAGGGGGAAATCACACCCCGCCAGCATGGGGACACCCCAAACCCTCACGACCCCCCTTACACCTGAATGGACCCCCCCCGTTACACCCGAACGCCGCCCCGTCACACTCTAACCCGTCCCCGTCACGACAGGAACCGCTCCATCACACCCTAACACGCTCCGTCACACCCCCGTCACACCGGGGGCCGTCCCCGTCACACCACCGTCACACCCCAACACGCTCCGTCACACCAGGAGCCGTCCCTGTCACACCCCCATCACACCCTAACACACTCCGTCACAGCAGGAGCCTCCCGTCACACCTCCGTCACACTAACAGCTATGCCTTGTCACACCCCCGCCACACCCTAGCATGCTGCTCATACCGGGAGCCTCCTGTCACAGCCCCAGCACGCTGACAGTCGTCCCTGTCACACCCTAACACGCTCTGTCATGCTGGGAGCCATCCCTGCCACATCCAAGTGACTCCGTGTCACACCCCCGTCACACCTGGAGCCCTCCTTGCCACACCCCTGCCACGGCAATAACTACACCGGCACAGGCTAACACGCTCCGTTGCACCGGGAGACGTCCCTGTCACAGCCCCAGCACAACAAGAACTGCCCTATCGCACCGGGAACGGTCCCCGTCACACCCCTATCACACCGACAGCCGTCCTTGTCACACCCTAACACACTCTGTCACACCCGGAGCCGCCCCCATCACACCTCCACCACACTGACAGTCATCCCCGTCACACCCTAACACGTTTCGTCACACCTGGAGCCGCCCCCATCACACCTCCACCACACTGACAGTCGTCCCCGTCACACCCTAACACGTTTCGTCACACCTGGAGCCGCCCCCATCACACCTCCACCACACTGACAGCCGTCCCCGTCACACCCTAACACGCTCCGTCACACCCGGAGCCGCCCCCATCACACCTCCACCACACTGACAGCCGTCCCTCTCACACCCTAACACGTTTCGTCACACCTGGAGCCGCCCCCATCACACCTCCACCACACTGACAGTCGTCCCCGTCACACCCTAACACGTTTCGTCACACCTGGAGCCGCCCCCATCACACCTCCACCACACTGACAGCCGTCCCCGTCACACCCTAACACGCTCCGTCACACCCGGAGCCGCCCCCATCACACCTCCACCACACTGACAGCCGTCCCCGTCACACCCGGAGCCGCCCCGTCACCCCCCGTCACATCCGGCCTCCAGAGCCGTCCCTCTCGCCCCGTCACCCCCCCACCCGGCTGGGGACACCCCAAACTGCCCCACGGCCCCCGGGGCGGGCGAGGGGCACCCCATCACACCCCTGCCCCATCACACCCCTGCCACCCCCCCTCGTGCCCCAGGGGGGCCCCGGACGCAGGCGCTGCCCGAACCAGGGGTCCCCCCCACTGCACCCCCAGAACAGGCACCCAGGAGGGTCCCAGAGCCCATGGGTGGGTCCCCAGACCCCCAAATTGGGTCCCCTGCTGCATCCCCAAAGTGGGGGGCACCAGGAGGGTCCCCAGGCCCCCAAAAGTGGGTCCCCTGCTGCACCCCCCAAGCAGGGGGGCACCAGGAGGGCCCCCAGATCCCCCCGAGGAGAAAATCCCCTCACAGCACCCCTGAAAGGGGGGGTCTCCTCACAGCACCCCCAAAAAGGGGTCCCCAACCCCCCCGTGGAGAAAATCCCCTCACAGCACCCCGAAAATCACGGACCTGTCACAACACCCCAAAAGAGGGTCCCCAGACCCCCCTGAGGAGAAAATCCCCTCACGACACCCACAAAAAGGGGGTCCCAACACCCCCCTGAGGGGAAAATCCCCTCACGACACTGCCAAAACGGGGTCCCCAGACCCCCACAAGGGGAAAATCCCCTCATGACACCCCCAAAATGTGGTCCCCACACCCCCTCGAGGAGAAAATCCCCTCATGACACCCCAAAAATGGGGTCCCCAGACCCCCACAAGGGGAAAATCCCCTCATGACACCCACAAAAAGGGGGTCCCAACACCCCCCCGAGGGGAAAATCCCCTCACGACACCCCAAAAATGGGGTCCCCAGACCCCCACGAGGGGAAAATCCGCTCATGACACCCCAAAACCGGGGTCCCCAGCGTCCCCCATGATAAAACCCCCTCACAACACCCCCAAAATGTGGTCCCCACACCCCCCCGAGGGGAAAATCCCCTCACGACACCCCAAAAATGGGGTCCCCAGACCCCCACAAGGGGAAAATCCCCTCACGACACCCCAAAACTGGGGTCCCCAGCATCCCCCATGATAAAACCCCTTCACAACACCCCCAAAATGTGGTCCCCACACCCCCTCGAGGAGAAAATCCCCTCACGACACCCCAAAAATGGGGTCCCCAGGACCCCCCCATGATAAAATCCTCTCACGACACCCCAAAACCGGGGTCCCCAGCACCCCCCCCACAATAAAACCCCCTTACAACACCCCCAAAACGGGGTCCCCAGACCCCCACAAGGAGAAAATCCCCTCACGACACCCCAAAAATGGGGTCCCTAGGGCCCCCCCATGATAAAATCCTCTCACAACACCCCAAAACCAGGGTCCCCAGCGCCCCCCCACAATAAACCCCCCTCATGACACCCCCAAAACGGGGTCCCCAGACCCCCCCGAGGAGAAAATCCCCTCACGACACCCCAAAACGGGGTCCCCAGACCCCCCCGAGGAGAAAATCCCCTCACGACACCCCAGAAACGGGGTCCCCAGCGCCCCCCATGACAAAACCCCCTCACGACACCCCCAAAATGTGGTCCCCACACCCCCTCGAGGAGAAAATCCCCTCACGACACCCCAAAAATGGGGTCCCCAGGGCCCCCCCATGATAAAATCCTCTCATGACACCCCAAAACTGGGGTCCCCAGCACCCCCCCCACAATAAAACCCCCTTACGACACCCCCAAAACGGGGTCCCCAGACCCCCCCGAGGAGAAAATCCCCTCACGACACCCCAGAACCGGGGTCCCCAGACCCCCCCGAGGAGAAAATCCCCTCACGACACCCCAAAACGGGGTCCCCAGACCCCCACAAGGAGAAAATCCCCTCATGACACCCCAAAACCGGGGTCCCCAGCGTCCCCCATGACAAAACCCCCTCACAACACCCCCAAAATGGGGTCCCCACACCCCCTCGAGGAGAAAATCCCCTCACGACACCCCAAAAATGGGGTCCCCAGACCCCCACAAGGGGAAAATCCCCTCATGACACCCACAAAAAGGGGGTCCCAACACCCCCCCGAAGGGAAAATCCCCTCACGACACCCCAAAAATGGGGTCCCTAGGGCCCCCCCATGATAAAATCCTCTCACAACACCCCAAAACCGGGGTCCCCAGCGCCCCCCCACAATAAAACCCCCTCACGACACCCCCAAAACGGGGTCCCCAGACCCCCCCGAGGAGAAAATCCCCTCACGACACCCCAGAAACGGGGTCCCCAGACCCCCCCAAGATAAAATCCCGTCACGACACCCCAAAACGGGGTCCCCAGACCCCCCCGAGGAGAAAATCCCCTCACGACACCCCAGAAACGGGGTCCCCAGCGCCCCCCCATGACAAAACCCCCTCACGACACCCCCGCAGACCGCACTCCCCCCCATCCCGGAGCCCCCGCGCTCACCGGACCCGGCGCCGCTGCCGCCTGCGCTGGCGAAGCCGCCGGTGCCGATGCCGGTGCCGGTGCCGGGGCGGGCGGTGGCGGGGGGAGCCGGAGCCGGAGCCGGTGCCGGGGGAGCGGCGGCGGCGGCGGCGGCGCGGCTGTGGCGGAGCGCGGCCGCCGCGCGCGGGTGGCGGTTGCCGGGGGGGGGGGCGCGGCGGGCGCGGCGCCTTAATTGGTAACGGGCGAGAGGAGCCCCGCCCCGCGGGGGGGGGGGCGGGAGGGGGCCGTGGGGGGCTGGGGGACGGGAGGGGGTCTATGGGGGGGTCGTGGGGCAGGAGGGGTCTATGGGGATGCTATGGGGCAGGAGGGGGGCTATGGGGATGCTGTGGGGCAGGAGGGGGTTATGGGGCAGAACAGGGGCTATGGGGATGCTGTGGGGCAGGAGGGGGGCTGTGGGGCAGGAGGGGGGCTATGGGGATGCTGTCGGACAGAAAGGGGTCTACGGGGGGGCTGTGGGGCAGGAGCAGGTTATGGGGATACCATGGGACAGGAGGGGGCTATGGGGCAGGATGGGACTATAGGGATGCTGTGGGGCAGGAGGGGGGCTGTGGGGGTCTACAGAGGAGCTGTGGGGCAGGAGAGGGCTATGGGGATGCTATGGGGCAGGAAGGGGTCTATGGGGATGCTATGGGGCAGGAGTGGGGCTGTGGGGCAGGAGGGGGCTGTGGGGATGCTATGGGGCAGGAGGAAGCTATGGGGATGCTATGGGGCAGGAAGGGATCTATGGGGTAGGCAGGGGGCTGTGGGGACATTATGAGATAGGAAAGGGCTATAGGGCTTTATATGGGTCAGAAAAGGGTTATGGGGATGCTATGGGGCACAAAAGGGCTATGGGGATGCTGTGGGGCAGGAGACAGTTATAGGGTGCTGTAGGGCAGGAAGGGACTATGAGGGGATGCTATGGGGCATGAAAGGTCTATGGGGATGCTATGGGGCAGGATGGGACTATGGGGGTCTATAGGGCAGCAAGCTCCTCTGGGGGGGGGGACAGGGCAGGAGGGGCCCCCAGGGATCCCAGGGAGAGCTATGGGGCAGAAGGAGGGCCTGGGGGCCATGGGGCAGGAGAGTGACAGGTGGATGCTATGGGGCAGGAGGGGATCCATAGGGCTCCCGGGGGGCTGCGGGGCAGGAAGGGGGGTGAGGAACACCAGAGGGGCTGTGGGGTGCTATGGGGCACAGGGCCCCCAGGGAGCTATGGAGCAGGACGAGGCCTATGGGGCAGGAGGGAGTCCCTGGGGGTCCTATGGGGCGGGAGGGCAATCTATGGGGCCCTATGGGGTGCCGCAGAGCAGCAGGAGGAGCTCGGGGGCTGTGGGGCAGGAGGAGGCTCTCCGGGGCCCTATGGGCAGAGCAGGGACTGGGAGGTGCCATGGGGCAGCAGAACGGCTATGGGGCAGCTATGGGGTGGCTATGGGGCGCTATGGGGTGGCTGTGGGGCAGGGCCCCCCAGTTCTCTGGGGCAGGAAATGAGGCAGTGGCGGAAACGGCTTCTCTGGCCCCGATAAGGCCGGGGGCTCGTTAATGGTGGGGGAGGGCTCGTTAACAGGGCAGGGGCTCGTTAACGAGGAAGGGGGCTCGTTAACGAGGAAGGGGGCTCGTTACCAGGTCTGCAGGGTTCATCTGTGGAGCTCTCGGGGGCCAGAAGCCCTTGCACACGCGTGTGCATGCCCGCTCCAGCGCACATGCGTGTGCCGCTCCACGTGCACATGGCTGTGCCACTCACACGCGTGCCCACGCACACGCCACGCACCTGCACCGCGATCCGTGTCGCTCCCACACGTGCAAACACGCGTGTTACACCCCCGCCCCGGCTCTGTGTTGCTCCAACACGTGCAAACACGCGTGTTACATCCCCACCCCGGCTCCGTGTTGCTCCAACACGTGCAAACACGCGTGTTACACCCTCACCCCAGCTCCATGTTGCTCCAACATGTGCAAACACGCATGTTACACCCTCGCCCCAGCTCCATGTTGCTCCAACATGTGCAAACACGCATGTTACACCCTCACCCCAGCTCCATGTTGCTCCAACACGTGCAAACATGCGTGTTACACCCTCATCCTGGCTCCGTGTTGCTCCAACATGTGCAAACACGCATGTTACACCCTCACCCCAGCTCCATGTTGCTCCAACACGTGCAAACACGTGTGTTACACCCTCGCCCCGGGCTCCGTGTTGCTCCAACACGTGCAAACACGCGTGTTACACCCCTGCCCCAGCTCTGTGTTGCTCCAACACGTGCAAACACGTGTGTTACACCCTCACCCCGGCTCCGTGTTGCTCCAACACGTGCAAACACGCATGTTACACCCCGCCCCAGGCTCTGTGTTGCCCGCACATGTATGAACACACGTGTTCAGAGCCGCAACCTTTGCCCTTCACCCGCACATGCATGTTGCAGCCTCGCTGGCGTGTTCCCCCCCCAGGTGTGATCCAGGGGGGGAACTGGGGGGAAACTGGGGGGTTCTGGGGCAATAGTGGACCCCGGGGGGGACCCAGGAGTCCGGGGGGGCATCAGGCCCCGGGGGGGGGGGTCTGGGGGCAAAGGTGGCTCCCGGGGGGGGGGGTATCTGCCCCCCCCCGGGTTTGGGGGGGCCCGGGGGGGGGGTTGGGGGCCGGGCTGGCCCCGGCCCCGATGATCTCAGCCCCGCAGGAATCCGGGGGGGGGGCTGGGGGGTTGGAACGTCATTGAGAAATACCAGCCCGGACGCCTGGGTCCCCTGCCCGGCCGGGGTGGGGGCGGGGAGCCCGGATGCCTGGGTCCCTCCTCGCTGCGACGGGCAGAGATATTGGGGGGGGGGGGCACCCGGACGCCTGGGTCCCCCCACAAAGTCAGGGCACAGAGGGGTGCGAAGCGCAGCTCGGACGCCTGGGCCCGCACCCTGCTTTTCGGGGGGGGGGGGGGTGGCCCCCTCCCCGGACGCCTGGGTCCCTGGCGGGAGCCACCCGCGTCCCCACCCGGCCGCCGAGGGGGAAGTGATAAACCCCAACAGGGCGGGGAGCCCCGGAAGCCGCCCGGACGCCTGGGCCCGCGGGCAGGGTGGGAGCGCGCCCGGACGCCTGGGCCCCCCGGAGAAGCCGTGGGGGCTGGGGGGGGGGAATCAGCGTCGCTAAGGGGGGGTGGGGACACACCTGGGATAGCAAGGGGGGGGCGCCCGGACGCCTGGGACCCTGAGGGGAGGCGTGGGGGTTGGGGGGGGCGCCCGGACGCCTGGGCCCGCGGGGTCAGGCCCGGCCCGACCCCCCGCTGCAGGAATTCGGCTCCGGAGCTGAGTCACGGCGGGTTCAGTGTAAACACGGCCCCGACCCTGGAGCTCCTTCCATATAGGGCCCGAAACGGCGCCGGCCCCCCCCCGCCCCCCCTCCGCCCCCGCCAGAAATAGAACCCAGGCGGCCGGGCGGCCCCCGGGGACCCAGGCGTCCGGGGCTCCCCCCCCACGCGCCGGAGACCCAGGCGTCCGGGGCTCCCCCCTCCCCAGGCAGGCGGGTGCCCCCCATGCACGGTGGGGGGGCCCAGGCATCCCCGCCATGCCCCCCCCCCCAATTAGCACTAATCAGCAGCTTTCGCCACCGCTTTATTCCTCCCAGAGAAGCAATAATTGGGGGGGGGGGCCCAATCGCAGCCCTCCCCCGGCAGAGAGGGCCCAGGCGTCCGGGTTTTGGGGAGGGGGACGCCCCCCCCCCCCCCCCAGCACCCCTCCTGCCCCGGCAGAACGAACCCAGGCGTCCGGGAGCCGGCGGGGGGGGGGGTGTCAGTCCTGCGGCACCTCCCCGACGTCGCGGTAGCGGTGCTGCAGGGCGGCCACGCGGGCGGCTGCGGGGGCAAAACGGGGGGTCACGGGGGGGGCCAAAATAAGGGACCCCCCCCCCGAGGGTGCCAGGGACCCCCCCGGACCTCGGGGCCCCCCCGGATCGCTCACCCAGGGCCTGGCGCCGGGCGCTGCCCGCCAGCTGCACCACCCCGGCCGCCGTGTCGCCCAGCTGGGCCGTCGCCTCCAGGCTCTGGGGGGGGGGGGGATGGGGGGGCGTGGGGGGGGGTGGCAGGGCCCCCCCGGGACCCCCCAACCCCCCCCAAGGGGCACCGGGGACCCCCAAAACCTCCTATGGGTCTGGGGACCCCCCCCAGTTCTCACCTATGGGGCCCAGGGACCTTCAAAGCCCCCTTAGGGGGCTCAGAGACCCCCCCCAGACTGCTATGGGGCCCAGAGACCCCCCCCAGTTCCTGCCATGGGGCCCAGAAACCCCTAAAGATCCCCTGTGGGGCTCAGCGACCCCCTGTTTCCACTATGGGGCTCAGGGACCCCCCCAAAGCCCCCCTATGGGACCCAAGGAACCTCCCTGAACCCCCCCTGTGGGGCACAGAGACCCCCAGGCCTCCCCCGGGGGCCCCCCAGCACCCCATGGGGCCCAAGGACCCCCCCCAGGAGCCTCCCGTGGGGCCCAGAGACCCCCCAACCCCCCCAGGGACCCCCCAATCCCTCCATAGGGCCCAGGGACACCCCTAAGACCCCCGTACGCAGCCATGCCCCCCCCCAAACTCCTCTATGGGTCACAGGGACCCCCAGACCTCCCCATGGGCCCCCCAACATCCCCTATAGGGCCCAAGCCCCCCCCCCAGGGCCTTCCTGTGGGGCCCAGAGACCCCCCCAAACCCCTCTAAGGGGCACAGGGACCCCTAAGGCTCCCCTATAGACCCCCCAGCACCCCCCATGGGGCCCAGAACGCCCCCAGGACCCCCCCAAACCCTCTATGGGGCACAGGGACCCCCAGGGCCCTCCTATGGGACCCAGGACCGCCCTGCAGACCCCTCTGTGGGGCACAGGAACCCCCAAAATGCCCCATGGGACCCCCGGGGACCCCCCCCTGCCATGGGGCTCCCCCCAACCTGCACGAAGCACTGCAGGCCCCGGTGGACCTGGGGGGCCAGGGGGCCGCAGGGGCTGAGGGCGGGGGGCTCCCCCCGGCCCGGGGGGGCCCCGGGGTCCCGCAGCTCCGTGGCCTGGAAAGCCGTCGCCAGGGCGCCGAGGTCGCGGGCCGCCAGCCCCAGGGTCAGCAGGGCCGGGGGGGCCTCGCCGGGCGGCCCCCCCAGCTCGGGGTGCTGCGGGAGAGGGGCGTCAACGGGGGCCCAGGCGTCCGGGGAGCATGGGAGTCGCCGGGGCGGGAAGGGACCCAGGCGTCCGGGCTCACCTGGGCCTTGAGCCGCTCCAGGCGCCGCGTCGTCTCCTCCAGGGCCGCCGCCAGCTCCTGCGGCCTCCGCTTGCCCGGACGCCTGGGCCCCCTGCGGGAAGGGGGCGGGGGGGGGGGGGGGTCAGGGCCCGGACGCCTGGGTCCCTCCCCACAGCCCGGATGCGCGCGGGACCTACCTGGGGCTGCCGGGGGTGACGGCGGGGGGCGGCGGGGGGGGCCGGGGAGCCAGGGCCGCCCCCCCCTCGGGGCCGCCCAGCACCTCGTGCAGGAAGCACTCGTTGCTCAGCACCGCCCGGTGCAGCGCCTTGGGGCTGGGGGCACCCGGACGCCTGGGTCCCTGCAAGAGGGGGCCCGGACGCCTGGGTCCCTGCAAGAGGGAGGGGGCGGACCCCCCCCAACCCGGACGCCTGGGCCCCTACCTGCTGGGGGGGGAGTCCTGGCTCTCGTCCCCCGGCGGGGGGGCCGCGTCCAGCAGGTCTGTGATGAACTCGAGCTGCTGCTGGGGGGGCGCCGTGCCCTGGGGGGGGGGGAACAGGGGGAGGGGTGACGCCAGTGACCCCCCCAAACCTCCCAGAACCCCCTCCGACCCCCTCAAACCCCCAGATGCTCCCTGGGCCCCCCAAAAGTCCCCCCCCCCCACCCGGACACCCCTAAGTAACCCCAGACACCCCTGAGACCCCATCCCAACCCCCTAGACCCCCCCGGCCTCATATACCCCCTCCTGAGACCCCCCCAACCCTCCCAGTTATCCCCCAGCTCCCTAGATCACCCCAGCCCCCAACCCCCTGCCCCCCCAGCCCCCAGGACCCCCCCAAATCACCCCAGCCCCCACCTTCGCCAGCGGCAGGTCATCGGCCCGGCACAGCATCAGCTCTGCTCCCAGTTCCACCAGTTCTGGAGGAAAACGGGTGCCAGTTCAGGGCGGGGGCCCCGCGGCGGCTCTGGGGAGGGGGCTTGGGGACGGGGGGGGGACCCACCTTGCAGCCGGGCGTCCTCGGGGGCGTCCTCGAGAGCGGCCAGGCGGGCGCCGAGGGGGGGGTGCACCCTGTGAGGGGAAGGGGGGGGGTTTCTCGCACAGGGGGGGCCCGGGGCTCCCTCCCATCCCCCCCCGGGGACCCCCCCGGCACGGTACCGGCAGCAGATCCACTCGAGCAGGGCCAGGCGCCGGGCCGAGGGGGTGCAGAGCAGCCGCAGGGCCTCGGGGGGCTCCGCCGCCGCCGCCTCCACTGCGGGGGGGCACGCCAGCGCCTGCGGGGGTAGCGGGGCCGTTAGGGGCCCGTCCTGCCCCCCCGCCGGGGCCGGTACCCAGCTCCCGGGGCAATCGCAGAGTGGTTTTAAGTCACTTAGGGGCAGTTACAGCCCTTTTTCTTCACTTAGAGGCAGTTAGGACCCTTCCTATCCCTCCTGGGGGCAGTTAGGGCAGGTAACACTCCTCCTGCGGGCAATTACCCTCTCCCTGGGGCAGCTACAGCCCTCCTCAGCCCCCCCCCCGGGGCAGTTAGGACCCTCCCCACCCCAGAGAGGAGCAGTGACAGCCCTTCCCAGCCGCCCCTTGGGGCAGTTACCACCCTCCTCACCCCCCCTTGGGGCAAATACAGCCCCCTTCCCCTCCCCTTGGGGCAGTTATCGCCCTCCTCACCCACCCTTGGGGCAAATACAATCTCCTTCCCCTCTGCTTGGGGCAAATACACCCCCTCTCACCTTCCCTTGGGGCAGTTACGACCCTTTTCGACCCCCCCGGGGCAACTACAACCGCTGCCACCCGCCTTCGGGGCAGTTGCGGCCGCTCTCACCCCCAAGGGGGTATAACGGTCGCTCCCCGCTTTACGGCAGCGCTCTCGCGCCCCCTCCCTTTTGCGACAACGGTGTCGCCCTCCCTTCACGACGAGGGTCTCGCGCCCCTCTTCCTTTGCGGCCGTACCCTCGCGCCTCCCCTTTACGACGTCGGTGTACCCCCCCCTTTACGATAACGGCTCCTCCCTTTACGGCAGCTCCCCCAATGCTCCCGGGGCCATTACGACCCCCCCGCCCCGCTGCCGTTATGGCCCCGCCGCCACCTTGAGCCGCTCCAGCAGCGCCGCCGCCGCCACCGCCGCCGCCATTTCCCGCCACGCGCGGCCCCGCCTCCCTGATTGGCCGCCGCCGTCGCCGCCACGCGCGCTGATTGGCGGGAGACGCGGGGCGGCCCCGCCCACCGGGCGCGCCTGCGCGATCCCCGCCTCCTCCCCCGCCCACCCGACCCACGGACCCGCCCCCGAGGCTGCGATTGGCCAGAACGCCGGCACCCCGCGGCCAATTGGCGGCCTTCCCGCCCTGCCGTCGGCACGCGCGCCGCGCCCCCCCCGCCATTGGTCGCTCCCCGCGCTCCCGCCCCGCCTCCTCCCTTCCGCGCGACCAATGGGAGCGGGCACGGCCGCGCCTGCGCGGGAGGCGGGGCCCGCGGGAGGTTCCGCCCCCCGGAAGCGCGCGCCGGGGCCGCCGCCGCGCAGCGCCGCCGCATCCGGGTCCCCGCGGCCGCCGACGGGGTGAGGGTCACGTGGGGAGCCGCGCGGGGGTGACGTCACGGCCGCGGCTGGCTCCGTCGCTTGGCAACGGGGGCGGGGGGGGCCGGGGCGTGACGTCATTATCGAGAGAAGGAGCGTTACCGCGGGCAGCGATTTGGTATGCCATGCTGCATGACGTCACTGCCGCGCAGCAGTCGCCCCGCGTGACGTCACTGCCCCGCGGCGGCAGGGGATGGGGCGCGGTGTCAGAACCACGTCGCTCCTCCCCAGGACCAGCCGTGATGACGTCATCGGGCGGGGGGCAGCTGCGCTTGCTGAGGGCGGCCGCCGATGATGTCACGCCCGCCCCTGCTGACGTCACGCCCCCCGCCGAAACGGCGCCGGCCAGGGCCGAGGCCCGGATGCACTTGCGAGTCGCCCGCTTCATCATGGAGGCCGGTAAGGGAGCCGCGGGCTGTGACGTCGCCGCTGTGACATCATCACCATGATGTCAGCGCTGGCTGCGGCGGGGCGGGGGAGGCCGCGGAGGGGGCCGCAGCGGCGCCGCAGTGGCCTGGGGCTGCCAGCGACGTCACGGCACGGCTGACGACATCACGGCGCGGCCGATGATGTCATGGCACGGCTGGCGACGTCACGGCGCGGCTGCTGACGTCACGGCCGCGCAGGGGTGAAGCTGGGGCTGGGCTCGGTGCCGCTGGCCACGGCCTGCGCCGCCTACCACCGCTTCGCGGGCGCCGTGGGGCCGGGCGCCCCCTACGACCCCCACCTGGTGGCCGCCGCCGCCCTCTTCCTCGCCGGCAAGGCCGAAGGGCAGCCGCTGCGGGCCCGCGACGTCCTCAACGTCGCCCACAGGTACCCCCGACCCGCCCGGGGCGCCCCAGAACGCCCCCGCCCCACACGTACCCCCGACCCGCCCGGGGCGCCCCAAAACGCCCCCGCCCCCCCGAGCCCCACGGCACCACCCAAAACCCCCTCTGGGCACCCCCGAGCCCACCCGGGGTGCCCCCATACCCCCAAAGCACCGCAAAATATCCATCTGGCACCCCAAAACTGCTCCGGGGTGCCCCAATACCCCCCATAGCACCCCAAAATCCTCTCCTGGCACCCGAAAACCCCTCCGGGGTGCCCCAATATCCCCCAAAGTACCCCAAAATCTCATCTTGGCACCCCGAAATTCCTCCGAGGTGACCCAATACCCCCACATCACCCCAAAACTCCTCTGGGGTGCCCCAGTACCCCCCAAGGCACCCCAAAACTCCTCCTGGCACCCCAAAACCTCTCTGGGGTACCCCAAAACCCCCCCGCGCACCTCTAGACCCCCTGGGCCCCCCCCCCAGCCCCCCCCTTACCTCTCCCAGGACACCCCAAATCCCCCCCCGGGCACCCCTAGACCCCCTGGGGCCCCCCGAAGTCCCCCCCAGATGCCCCTTTACCCCTCAGGGCGCCCCAAATCCCCCCCGGGACACCCTGGCTGACCCCGGAGCCCCCCCCCGGTGCCCCCACCCGCTGCCCCGCGCCCCCCCCAGGTGCCTGCACCCCGGGCAGCCCCCCCCGGGGCTCGACGGGGGCTTCTGGGCGCTGCGCGACAGCCTGGTGCAGTGCGAGCTGCTGCTGCTGCGTGTGCTGCGCTTCCGCGTCGCCGTCCCCCACCCCCACAAGGTGAGACCCCCCCCCAAACGGGCCCCCCCACCCCGAGCACCCCCAGGGGTCTCTGCCCAAATCCAGGGGCCCTGGGGACACCCAGGGACCCCCCCCCATGACCCCGGGAGCAATCATGGGACCCCCCCCACAACCCTGTGGACCCCGTGGGCCCCCCCAACAACCCCAGGGACCCTGAGGAGCCCCATGCCCCCCCCCCACGACCCCAGGGACCCCCAAGGATCCCCCCGTGACCCCAGGGACCCCCATAGCCCCCCCACGGCCCCCTCCCATGACCCCAGGGACATTGGGGACCTCCATGGACCCCCCCCATGACCCTCAGGACCCCCGTGGACCCCCACCACCACCCCACAGAGCCCCCCACAACCCCAGGGACCCTGGGGACCCCATGGAAACCCCCCCTCACCCCGGGGACCCCCCATGGGCCCCCCCCACAACCTCAGGGACCCTGGAGACCCCCATGGGACCCCCCCATAACCCTTGGGACCCCCATGGGCCCCCCCACAACCCCCAGGACCCTTGGGCCCCCCCCATGAACCCAGAGCCCTTGGGGACCCCCATGGGACCCCCCCCATAACCCCTTGGACCCTTGGGACCCCCATGGGGCCCCCCCCACAACCCTTGGGACCCCCATGGGCCCCCCCCATAACCCCTTGGACCCTTGGGACCCCCATGGGGCCCCCCCCATGAACCCAGAGCTCTTGGGGACCCCCATGGGACCCCCCCCACAACCCTTGGGACCCCCATGGGCCCCCCCCATAACCCCTTGGACCCTTGGGAACCCCATGGGGCCCCCCCATGACCACAGAGCCCTTGGGGACCCCATGGGACCCCCCAGTCACCCTGGGGACCCCCCCTCAGCCCCCAAGATGGGGGGGCCTGGGTCCCTGACCCCCCCGCCCCCCCGCAGTACCTGCTGCACTACCTGCTGGCGCTGGGGCGCTGGGGCCGGCGGGGGGGCTGGGGGCACCCGCGGGTGCCGGGGGCGGCCTGGGCGCTGCTGCGGGACGGGGCGGCGGGGGGGCTGGGGCTGCGCCACCCCCCCCAGCACCTGGCCGCCGCCGCCCTCCACCTGGGCCTGGCCCTCTGCGGCCGCCCGCCCCCCCCCGGCGCCCCCCCCCGCTGGTGGCAGGTCAGTGGGGACGGGGGGGGGGGTCGTTGGGGGGCATAAATGGGGAGGGGCAATTGGGGGTAATGGGGGGGCAATAAGGGAGGGCAGTTAAAGGCGGTAATGGGGATGGGGGCAATTGGGAGGGGGAGGGAATGGGGGGTGGGGGGCAACGGGGAGCAGAGTAATTGGGGAGGGGGTAATTAGGGTGGGGGGCAATTGGGGGCAATAGGAGATGGGGCAATTAAAGGGTGGGGGCAATTGGGTGGGGGCAGTTAAAGGGGTTACGGGGATGGGAGGCAACTGGGGTAATTGGGGAGGGGGCAATTAGGGAAGGGGGTACGGGGCAATAAGGGAGGGGGTAATTGGGGGGGCAATTGGGGAGGGGGCAATTGGGGAGGGGGGAATGAGTGCAGGGCCAATTGGGGGGCAATTAGGGAGGGGGGAATGGGGGGAGATGGGGCAATTGCATGGGGGCAGTTGGGGCAACGGGGAGGGGGGCAATCGGGGGGGGGGGCGCCCCCGGCCCGGCCCCACGCTGCCCCCCCAGGTGCTGAGCCCCTCGCTGGGGCCGGAGGAGCTGGAGCAGATTGTGCGGGAGCTGCTGGAGCTCTACAGCCTCGACGCCGAGGTGGGGGGCGCCCCCCCCGCGCCCCCGCCGCGCCCGCCGGACACCCCCGCCGACTGACGGACAGGCGGACGCAGCGACTGACCGAGGTACACCCCAGCACAGGCACCGGCCGGGGTGAGTGACGGACCCGCGGACGCTGCGATGGACTGACAGACCCCAGGACTGACAGGCGGACACGGGGAGAGACCCACAGACCCCGGGATGGACCCTCGGACTGACTGACGGACCCCAGGACCGACTGACGGACCCCAGG
Source organism: Dromaius novaehollandiae (assembly GCF_036370855.1). NCBI lineage: Eukaryota > Metazoa > Chordata > Aves > Casuariiformes > Dromaiidae > Dromaius > Dromaius novaehollandiae. Next base: position 244,199 of record NC_088136.1, read on the forward strand.
GCTGACACACGGACACCGGGATGGACCCTGGGACCGACTGACAGACCCCAGGACGAACCCAGGACCGACTGACGGACCCCAGGACCGACTGACGCATCAGGCCAGCAGGACCGACTGACCGAGACACCCGGACGGACACTGCCGGCCCCGCGGACGGACACACAGACATTCCCCCCCGCCCCCCCCCCCCCCCCCATTAAAGCGGGGCCCCGGCGCCTCGTGACGTCGCGTGTTCTGTAACATGTTTAATAACCGCCCGAGCCGCGGCCCCGTGCCGGGGCACACGCGTGTGCGAGGGGCGGCTGCCCGCGGGGGGGGGGGAACGCGTTGCACACGCGTGTGCCCAGTCTCTTGCACGCAGCGCTCCCCCCCCGGGGGGGGGGGTCACACGCGTGCGTCCCGGCTCGTGCGAGGCCCCCCCCCCCCTTAATAAATAATTACATACATTAAACCAGAATAAATTAAAATCTCCCCCCATCCCACCCCCCCCAGTGCCTCCTGCCCCCCCCCTGCTGCCCTGGGTGCCACCGGGGGGGGGGGGCCGATGAGGGGGGTAATTAGGGGGGTTAATTAGGGCCCCCCCCAGCAGATAAACATGGCTTTATTGTCAGGGCCCCCCCGCCCCCCCATGGGCACCCGGGGGAGAGCCCAGGCGTCCGGGTGCCCCCCCATCCCCTTGGGGGGGGTGGTCGTACAGCGCTGTACCCCCCCTCCGCTCTGTCCGTCCATGCAGAAACGGGGGCCCAGGCGTCCGAGGTGGGGGGGGTGGCAGCGAAGGTCCCAGGCGTCCGAGCCCCTTCCGTGGTGGTGGGGGGGGGGGGGGAAGGACCCAGGCGTCCGGTGTTAGAGCGAGGTCTCCAGGCTGTGGAGGTGGGGGGGGCCGGGGGGGCCCCGGCGTCCGAGGGGGTGGTTGTTGTTGCGGTTGGGGGGGGCCTCGCTCTCGGCGTCGGTGTCGTCGATGAGGGGGATGTCGCGGGTGTCGCCGAAGAGCAGCTCGGGGGGGGCCCCGAAGGGGGGGCCGGGCCGGGGCTCGGGGCGCGGGGGGGCCCCAGCCAGCGAGCTACGGAAGGCCCTCACCACCCGCATCTGGGGGGGGGACACGGGGGTCAGCGGGGGCCCAGGCGTTCGGGCGCCCCCGCTGACCCTCCCCCCCCAGCCAACATCCCAGGGGGCCCAGGCGTCCGGGTACCCCCCATTCCCCCCCCCCAGGGACCCAGGTGTCCCCCCCCCAGGGAAGGGGGAGAAGGGAAGGGGGAAAAGGGAAGATGGGGGGGGAAAGGGAAGATGGGGGGGGAAAGGGAAGATGGGGGGGGAAAGAGAGGGAAGATGAGGAGGAAGAGGGAGGTTTTGGGGAGGAGGAAAATGGGGGTCAGGGAATGGCCCCCTCCCCAAAGGAGCAGAGCGGAGGGGGGTGGCAGGGGGGGTTGGGGGGACCATGAGGTGTCGGGGAGGGGGAATTTGGGGGGGGGTGTCCATGGGGGGGTCCCTAGGGGGGAGCCCTGGGGGGGCCATATGGGGTCCGGAGGGGGGTTGGGGAGTCCTTGGGGGTCCTGGGGAGCTTGAGGGGGTACCTGGAGGTCTAGGGGAGCCCTAGAAGGGTCCCTGGGGGGGTTGGCGAGTCCCTGGGGGGGTCCTGGGGGGGGTTAGTGAGTCCCTGGGGGGGTCCTGGGGGTCCCGGGGGGGGGGTTAGGGGCCCTATGGGGTCCCAGGGGGGTTGGCGAGTCCCTGGGGGGGTCCTGCGGGGGGGCTAGTGAGTCACTGGGGGGTCCTGGGGGGGGTTAGGGGCCCTATGGGGTCCCCGGGGGGGCTGGCAAGTCCCTGGGGGGGTCCTGGGGGGGTCAGGGTCCCTATGGGGTCCCGGGGGGGTTGGCGAGTCCCTGGGGGGGTCCTGGGGGGGTTAGGGTCCCTATGGGGTCCCCAGGGGGGTTGGCAAGTCCCTGGGGGGTCCTGGGGGGATGTTAGGGTCCCTATGGGGTCCCGGGGGAGGGTTGGCGAGTCCCTGGGGGGGTCCTGGGGGGGGGTTAGGGTCTGTATGGGGTCCCCAGGGGGGGTTGGCGAGTCCCTGGGGGGTCCGGGGGGGGGTTAGGGTCCCTATTGGGTCCCCAGGGGGGCTGGTGAGTCCCTGGGGGGGGTCCTGGGGGGGGGGTTAGTGAGTCCCTGGGGGGTCCTGGGGGGGGTTAGGGGCCCTATGGGGTCCCGGGGGGGGGGTGGTGAGTCCCTGAGGGGTCCTGGGGGGGGGTCAGGGTCCCTAGGGGGTCCCCGGGGGGGGACTCACGGGCGGGGGTCCCGGGGGCGCCGGTGCCCCCCTCCTGCAGGTGGCTGAGGACGGACGAGCGGCGCCGCGCGGCCCCCTGAAAGGAGCCGCTTCTCTTGAAGGTGCCGACTACGGCCATCTGCGGGAGAGAGAGACACGTGAGCGGCCGCGCGGCGCCGGGGCGCAGCGGGCGCCGGGGCAAAAACGGGGGGCCGGGGGCAAAAACGGGGGGTCCTGGGGCAAAAACGGGGGGTCCTGGGGCAAAAACAGGGGGAGCTGGGGGCAAAAATGGGGGGCTGGGGGGCAAAAATGGGGGGTCCTGGGGGCAAACACGAGGTGTCCTAGGGGTGAAATAGGGGTCTGGGGGCAAAATGTGGGGTCCTGGGTGCAAACACGAGGTGTCCTAGGGGTGAAACAGGGTCCTGGTGGCAAAACGGGGGGGGGGTCCCAGTGTGGAGGGCAAAATGACCAAAGGGTCAGAGATCAAGGGTCAGGCGTGGCCCTAGGGTCAGAGGGGAGGGGTCAGGGGTGCCCACGGGGTCAGAGGTCAGGGTCAGAGAGGTCCATGGGGTCAAGGGCGAAGGGTCAGGGAGTTCCATGAGGTCAAAGGAGGGCAAAGGGTCAGAGGTGAAGGGTCGGGGGGTCAGGGAGGTCCAGAGGGTCAGGGGTGAAGGGTCAGGGGGATCCAAAGGGTCAGGGGGTCAGGGAGACGCAGAGGGTCAGAGGTGAAGGGTCAAGGGGTCCCCAGGGTCAGGGGTGAAGGGTCGGGGAGTTCTGTAAGGTCAAAGGTTGGGTCAGGGGGATCCAAAGGGTCAGGGGTGAAGGGTCAGGGGGCCCTCAGGGTCAGAGGTGAAAGGTCAGGGAGGTCCAGAGGGTCAGAGATGAAGGGTCAGGGGGGTCCCTAGGGTCAGGGGTAAAGGGTCAGGGGGATCCAGAGGGTCAAGGGTCGGGGGGTAAGGGGGGTCCCTAGGGTCAGAGGTGAAGGTCAGGGGGGGTCGGGGGTCAGGGGTCGGGGGTCAGCCCACCTGGGTCTGGATGCGGTTGAGGCCGCGCACCCAGAGCACCTGGCCGCGGCGCAGCTCCCGCTCGGCGAGGTCGATCTCCTCCTCCTCCTCGTCGGCGCCCGCCGGCTCGGGGGCCGGCGGCCCCGCCACCGCCCCGGGGCACCGCAGCCGGCCCCCGGGCACCCAGGCCATCACCTGCCCCGCAACGAGCCCCCCGGCCCGCCCCCCGCGTTAACCACCGCCTCCTTCACGAGCTCCCCCCCCCCCCGCCCCGCCGCCCCCCAGAACCGGCCCCGGGGCAGCCCCTAACGCGGGGAACGGGGGTGACGAGGTTAGGGGGGTGACGAGGTTAGGGGGGTGACAGCCCCATAGGGTTAACGGGGCCAGGCACCAAGGGGTTAATGGGGCAGCTTCCCCCCCCCCCCCCCCAGCACCCTTGGGGTTGGGGGTCCCCGGACACCTGGGTCCCCAGTATGGGGGGGTTTTGGGGTGCCTGGACACCAGGGTCCCCAGTATGGGGGGGTTTCAGGGTGCCTGGACACCAGGGTCCCCAACATGGAGGGGTTTCGGGGTGGCCGGATACCTGGGTTCCCAGTATGGGGGTTTGGGGGTCCCCAGACGCCTGGGTCCCCAATATGGGGGGTTTTGGGGTGCCTGGACACCAGGCTCCCCCCTATAGGGGGTTTACGGGGTGCCCGGACGCCAGGGCCCCTGGGATGGGGGGAGGTTGGGGTTGCCCGGACGCCGGGGCCCCCGGTACGCACCTGCCCCCAGACGAGCTCGCCGACCCCCACGAAGAGGCACCACAGCCACTGCTCGGCGCTGAGGGGGGAGCAGCTGAAGGGCTTCCCCCCAAACTGCACGATGACGATCTGGGGGGGGGGACGGACACCGCCGGGGGGGGGGTCAGAGGGGTCCCGGCCCCCCTGCCGGTGCTCCCCGGGGGGGTGACGGGGTCCCTATGGGGAGCTGGGGGTCCTCGTGGGGAGCTGGGGGTCCCTGCAGGGAGCTGGGGGGGTCCCGTAGGGTCCTCGTGGGGCAGTATGTGGGGAGCTGGGGGTCCCTGTGGGTGCTGGGGGGCTCTATGGGGTCCCCATGGGGAGCTGGGGGTCCCATAGGGTACTTGTGGGGTGATATGTGGGGAGCTGGGGGTCTCCATGGGTGCTGGGGGGGCTCTATGGGGTCCCCGTGGGGAGCTGGGGGTCCCATAGGGTACTTGTGGGGTGATATGTGGGGAGCTGGGGGTCTTCAGGGGTGCTGGGGGGGTCCCATAGGGTCCCCTTGGCTCCTGGGGGTCCTCTATAGAGTCCCTGTGGGGCGATACATGGGGACCTGGGGGGACCTGGGGGTCCCTGGGGGTCCCCAGGGGGTCCCCATGGGTGCTGGGGAGGGTCCTGTAGGGCCCCTGGGGGTCCTATAGGGTCCCACAGCATCCCTGTGGGGCAGTATGTGGGGAGCTGAGGGTCCCCATGAGAGCCGGGAGTCCCCATAGGTGTTGAGGGGGTCCCACAAGGTCCCTGTGGGCGCTGGGGGGTCCCATAGGGTCCCTGTGGGGCGATATGTGGGGAGCTCGGGGTCCCTATGGGCGCTGGGGGGGGCCCGTAGGGTCCTTGTGGGCAATACGTGGGGAGCTGGGGGTCCCCGGGGGTCCTGGGCATCCCCACAGGGTCCCCCATGGGGCGCTGGGGGTCCCCGGGGGTCCTGGGCATCCCCATAGGGTCCCCCATGGGGCGCTGGGGGTCCCCGTGGGGCCCCCATGGGGAGCTGCGCATCTCCACAGGGTCCTCATGGGACAAGAGGGGCCTTATGGGGAGCTGGAAGTCCCCATGGGGGGATAGGGTCCCCATGGGGTGCTGGAGGATGCCATAGGGTGCCACGGTCCCCGTGAGGTCCCCATAGGCAGCTGGGGGTCCCCACGGGGAGCAGACGGGGGTCCCTATAGGGTGCCAGAAGATGGGGAGGGTCCCCATGGCCCCCCATGGCCCACCTGGATGGCGAAGGCGCCCAGGACGATGGAGCAGAAGATGGGGTTGTCGGGGGTCCCCGGGGGGCCCCTCGGTGTCTGGATGTCCCCAAGGGGTCCCTGTGGGTCCCCCTGCTGTGTCCGGTGTCCCCATGGGTCACCTCCGCGCCTGGGGGTCCCCGAGGGTCCCCGTGGCCCACCTGGACGGCAAAGGTGCCCCGGATGATGGAGAAGAAGACGGGGTCCCCGTGGGTCCCCTCCGTGTCCAGGTTTCCCCGTGGGTCCCCCCAGCCTCCCCACAAGTTCTCCCCACAGCCCACCTGGATGACGAAGGTGCCCAGGACGATGGAGAAGACAGTGGGGTCTCCATGGAGAGCTGTGGTCCCCACGGGTCCCCTCTGTGTCTTGGGGGTCCCTGGAGGTCCCCGTGGATCCCCTCCGTGTCTGGGGGTCCCTGGGGGTCCCTACAGGTCCCCCAGACCTCCCCACAGCCCACCTGGGTGACGAAGGCGCCCAGGACGATGGAGAAGACAATGGGGCCTCCATGGAGAGCTGAGGTCTCTGTGGGTCCCCTCTGTGCCTGGGGGTCCCTATGGGTCCCCTCTGTGTCTTGGGGGTCCCCGTGGGTCCCCCGACCTCCCCGTGGCCCACCTGGATGGCAAAGGTGGCCAGGATGATGGAGAAGACGACGGGGTCCCCACGGGTCTCCCCCACCGGGTGTCTGGGCACCCCCCCCGGGTCCCCCTGGCCCCCCAGAGCCTGCCGCGGCCCACCTGGATGGCGAAGGTGCCCAGGACGATGGAGCAGAAGATGGGGTTGGCGAAGATGCCGTCAAAGACGTTCCTCTCGCCGTGGATCTTGCGGGCGTTGATCTCGTTGAAGAGCTGCATCATGACGAAGGTGTTGAAGATGATGGTGTAGTGCTCCGAGGGCGGCGAGTGCAGGGGGGCGTTGCGCCCGCTGTCGATGTCGAAGAAGACCTCCCCTGCCGCGGGGGCCGGGGCCACGTCAGCCGGCGGGGGGGGGGGGACGCCCTCCCCGTCAGCCACGGGACGGGGCACCCCCCTGGGGACACGGCCACACGCTGCGGTCCCCCAAGCGGGACGCGAGGCCCGCGGGTCCTCCCCGGGTCGGGGACCGCGCGCCGTGGGCCTCCTTCCCCGCGGCGCGTCCTCCCCCGGCGCGGCCGCCCCGGCCCGGGACCGCGTACCCACAAAGAGGAGGGTGAAGATGATGACGAGCTGGTAGGCGGCGTGGCCCAGGATGTTCTTCATCATGGTGCGGGAGATGAGGGGCTTGTTGCGCCCGTAGGGCTTCCGCAGCAGCAGGGCCTCCGTGGGCGGCTCGGTGGCCAGCGCCAGCGAGGCGAAGGTGTCCATGATGAGGTTGACCCAGAGCATCTGCACGGCCTTCAGGGGCGAGTCCTGTGCGGGGCAAGGGACGGCGTCCACCGCTCTGTCCCCCCGAGGGCCTCCTGCGCCAGCCCTCCACCACCACCCACCAGCTTGTCCGTCCGTCCCTCTGTCCATCCATCCGCCAACCCACCCTTCTCTGTCCATCCACCCAGCCGCTAACCCATCCACCCGTCTCTCCATCCCTCCACAAACCCTGTTTGTCCCTCTACTCGTCCATTCCTCCATCCATCCAACCCATCTCTCCACGCAGTTATCCGTCCCTCCGTCCCCCCTTCAAGCCATCCTCCCACCCAACACCATCCATCTCTCCATCTACCAACCCACCCGTCCATCTCTCCGTCCATCTCACAACCTGTTCCTCTCCATCCAACTATCCACTGTTCAACTCATGCATGCCTTCCTCCGTTTGTCCATCCATCCCTTCATCCATTTGTCCATCCATCCCTTCATCCAAGCCATCCATCTTTCCATCCAAACCATCCACTTCTCCATCCTTTCCTTCTCTCCACCCACCCCATCCTTCTCTCCATCCACCTCTCCACCTGCCAACCTATCCCTCCGCCCACCAACCTGCCCGCCCCTCCACCCATCTCTCAACCCGTCTACCTGCCGACCCCTCCCTCCCTCCGTCTCTCTCCCTCCATCCGCCCACCCGTCCGTCCCCCCACCCGCCCCACGGCGCTCAGGCCTGTCCCCGCGCCCCACCTGGGTGATGCAGGCCCCGGTGAAGGCCACGATGACGGCCACCACGTTGACGGTGAGCTGGAACTGGAGGAACTTGGAGATGCTGTCGTAGACGTTGCGGCCCCACATCACCGCCTTGACGATGCTCGAGAAGTTGTCGTCCGTCAGGATGATGTCGGACGCCTCCTTCGCCACGTCCGTCCCCGCGATGCCCTGGGGAGCCGGGCGTCACCGCGGGGGCCCCCCCTCCCGAGGCTGTGGGGCACCCCCAGAAGGAGAAAGGGGGTCCCAGGGGGTGACCCCAGGACGGGGACAGCGGGAGGGCCCCCGAGGAGGGCACGGAGGTCTCCGAGGTCCCCTGAGGCAGAAATGGGGGTCCTCAGGGGACCTGAGCTGGGGACGGGGGGTGATGGGGGCTCCGGGGGGCCCCCAAGATGGGGAGGGAAGGAATGTGGGGGTCTGAGGGTCCCCCAAGATGGGGATGGGAGAAGCTGGGGGTCCCCAAGATGGGGAGGGAAGGAATTTGGGGGTCCGAGGGTCCCCCAAGATGGGGATGGGAGAAGCTGGGGGTCCCCGAGATGGGGAGGGAAGGAATTTGGGGGTCCGAGGGTCCCCCAAGATGGGGATGGGAGAAGCTGGGGGTCCCCGAGATGGGGAGGGAAGGAATTTGGGGGTCCGAGGGTCCCCCAAGATGGGGATGGGAGAAGCTGGGGGTCCCTGAGACGGGGAGGGAAGGAATGTGGGGGTCCGAGGGTCCCCCAAGATGGGGATGGGAGAAGCTGGGGGTCCCCGAGATGGGGAGGGAAGGAATTTGGGGGTCCGAGGGTCCCCCAAGATGGGGATGGGAGAAGCTGGGGGTCCCCAAGATGGGGAGGGAAGGAATGTGGGGGTCCGAGGGTCCCCCAAGATGGGGATGGGAGAAGCTGGGGGTCCCCGAGATGGGGAGGGAAGGAATGTGGGGGTCCGAGGGTCCCCCAAGATGGGGATGGGAGAAGCTGGGGGTCCCCAAGATGGGGAGGGAAGGAATGTGGGGGTCCGAGGGTCCCCCAAGATGGGGATGGGAGAAGCTGGGGGTCCCCGAGATGGGGAGGGAAGGAATTTGGGGGTCCGAGGGTCCCCCAAGATGGGGATGGGAGAAGCTGGGGGTCCCCAAGATGGGGAGGGAAGGAATGTGGGGGTCCGAGGGTCCCCCAAGATGGGGATGGGAGAAGCTGGGGGTCCCCGAGATGGGGAGGGAAGGAATGTGGGGGTCTGAGGGTCCCCCAAGATGGGGATGGGAGAAGCTGGGTCCCCAAGACAGGGATGGAGACAACCTGGAAAAACGGGACAGGAATGAGGGGCTCCTCCAAGGACGGAGGATCTGGGGGTCCCGTGGCCCCGCTGTGGGGGGGGGGGGACCGGGGGGAGGGATTTGGGGGTCCCCGCGGCCCCGTTCTGGGGGGGGTCGTTACCATGGCGAAGCCCACGTCTGCCTTCTTGAGCGCGGGGCCGTCGTTGGTGCCGTCCCCGGTGACGGCCACCACCTGGCGCTGGTCCCCGATGGTGCTGTCGATGATCCCTGGGGACAGGGGGGCGGTGGGGACCCCGCGCCCCCCCCCTTGGCCCCCCCCCAACGCCTTGCACCCCCTCCAGCCACCCCTGCGCCCCCCAAACCTCCAGCACCCCCCAAACCCCCCTCTGACACCCCACGGCCCACATACCCGCCCTGCACCTACCTTGCACCTCAATTATCCCCCCAAATACCCCCTAGATACCCCCCCGCACCCTAAATCACCCCCAACATCCCCCCTGCAGCCCAGATACCCCCTTACAACCCCCAGGTACCCACCTGGCACCCCAAATACCCCGCAGTTCCCCCCTGCACCCCCTAGATACCCCCCTGCACCCCAAATACCCCACAATTCCCCCCTGCACCACAAATAGCCCCCCAGAACCCAAAGATACCCCCTTGCACCCCAAATACCCCCTTGCAACCTCCAGGTACCTGCTCTGCCCCCTGCATCCCCTAAGTACCCCCTTGCACCCCCCGAGTACCCCCTTGCACCCCCCGAGTACCCCTTTGCAACCCCCAATTGCCCCCTTGCACCCCCAGATATCCACCTTGCACCCCAAACACCCCACAAATCCCCCACACACCCTAAATACCCCCTTGCAACCCCCAGATACCGGCTTTGCACCCCAAATCCCCCCCTGCACCCCCTAGATACCCTCTTGCACCCCAAATGCCCCCCTGCACCCCCTAGATCCCCCCTCGCACCCCAAATGCCCCCCAGACCCCCCCTCACCCCCCCGAACGCCCCCCAGACCCCCCCTCGCCCCCCCAACGCCCCCCGCGCCCCACCTTTGACCAGGGTGTGCTTGTCGGTGGGCGACGAGCGTGCCAGGACCCGCAGCTTGGGCCAGACCTTGTCGAGGCGCTCCTGCTCGATCTGGGGGGCGCGGGGGGGGCTGAGCCCCCGCCGGGCCCCGCCCTGCCCCCCCCCCCGGGCGTGGGGCAGCCCCCCGGCCGTGCCGCGGGGGCCGGGGCTCCCAGCTCCTCCCAGCGCCCTCCCAGTATCTCCCCGCCCTGCGCGTCGCGGATGGGCCAGGTGAAGTCCTTCCCCCCCACCCCGGTTTCTCCCAGTGCCCCATCCCAGTATCCCCCAGTCCCTCCCAGTGCCCTGTCCCAGTCCCCCCAGTCCCTCCCAGTGCCCGCTCCCACTGCCCCACCAGTCCCTCCCAGTGCCCCATCCATGTGCCCCATCCCAGTTGTCCCCAGTCTACCCCAGTACCCCATCCCATTCCCCCCAGCCCCTCCCAGTTTCCCTCCAGTCCATCCCAGTTGCTGCCCCCATCTCACCTCTTCCTTTTCATTGCAGATAAAACCAGTTAAACTCCTTCTCCCCAGTCCATCCCAGTACCCACCCCTGTTCCCTCCCAGTCTATCCCAGTACCTGGTCCCGTTCCCCCCCAGTCCCTCCCAGTCCCCCCCATCTCACCCTTTCCTTCTCATTGCAGATATACTGGTGAAACGCCTTCCCCAGCAGTCCATCCCAGTTCCTCCCAGTCCCTCCCAGTCTCCTCCAGTCCCCCCCCAGTGCCCCCCAACACCTCCCAGTGCCCCCCAGCGCCCCGGCCCACCTCGCCCTTCTCGTTGCGGATGCGCCGGTTGAACTCCTCCCCCTCCCAGTGCCTCCCAGTGCCTCCCAGTGCCCCCCAGCGCCCCGGCCCACCTCGCCCTTCTCGTTGCGGATGCGCCGGTTGAACTCCTCCCCCTCCCAGTGCCTCCCAGCGCCTCCCAGTGCCCCCCAGCGCCCCGGCCCACCTCGCCCTTCTCGTTGCGGATGCGCCGGTTGAACTCCTCCCCCTCCCAGTGCCTCCCAGTGCCTCCCAGTGCCCCCCAGCGCCCCGGCCCACCTCGCCCTTCTCGTTGCGGATGCGCCGGTTGAACTCCTTGCCCTCCCAGTGCCTCCCAGTGCCTCCCAGTGCCCCGGCCCACCTCGCCCTTCTCGTTGCGGATGCGCCGGTTGAACTCCTTGCCCTCCCAGTGCCTCCCAGTGCCCCCCAGCGCCCCGGCCCACCTCGCCCTTCTCGTTGCGGATGCGCCGGTTGAACTCCTTGCCCTCCCAGTGCCTCCCAGTGCCTCCCAGTGCCCCGGCCCACCTCGCCCTTCTCGTTGCGGATGCGCCGGTTGAACTCCTCCCCCTCCCAGTGCCTCCCAGTGCCTCCCAGTGCCTCCCAGTGCCCCGGCCCACCTCGCCCTTCTCGTTGCGGATGCGCCGGTTGAACTCCTCCCCCTCCCAGTGCCTCCCAGTGCCTCCCAGTGCCTCCCAGTGCCTCCCAGTGCCTCCCAGTGCCTCCCAGTGCCCCGGCCCACCTCGCCCTTCTCGTTGCGGATGCGCCGGTTGAACTCCTTGCCCTCCAGGCAGAGCCAGTCCTCGCCGGCCGGCAGGATGCCGCACTTGGCCGCGATGGCCCGCGCCGTGTTCAGGTTGTCCCCCGTCACCATCCGCACGGTGATCCCGGCGCGCTGGCACTTGCGGATCGCCTCGGGCACCTGCGCCGGCGTCCCCCGTGTCCCCGAGGTCGCCCACGTCCCCCCCATGTGCCCCACGTCCCCTCCGATGTGCCCCGTGTCCCCAACGTCCCCCATATCTCCCCAATGTCCCTCATATCTCAATGTGCCCTATATCTCCCCAACATGCCCCACATCTCCCCAACGTCCCCCATATCTCCCCAACGTGCCCCCTGTCCCCAATGTCCCACATAGCTCCCCAACGTCCCTCATGTCCCCAACGTGCCCCATATCTCCCCGACATGCCCCATGTCTCCCCAGTGTCCCTCATGTCTCCCCAACGTCCCTCATGTCTCCCCAACGTCCCTCATGTCTCCCCAACGTGCCCCATGTCCCCATCAACCCCCACATCCCCAATGTCCCCCATATCTCCCCAACGTGCCCCATGTCCCCAACGTGCCCCATATTTCAACATGTCCCAGGTCCACAACGTCCCCCATCTCCCCAATGTCCCCCCATGTCTCCATGTCCCCAATGTCCCCAAATCTCCAACATCTCCCATATCCCATGTCCCCTGCGTCCCCATGTCCCCAACATCCCCCATATCTCCCCAACATCTCCAACTTCCCCCACATCCCCCCTGCGTGCCCTGGGTCCCCATGTCTCCCACGTCCCCAACGTCCCCCATATCCCCCCACGTCCCCAACACCCCCCACGTGCCCTGCATCCCCCCGTCCCCACCTCGGGGCGCACGGGGTCCTCGATGCCCACCACGGCGATGCAGGTGAGCTCACCCACCACGGCGGCCTCGTCCTCCCAGGGGGGCTCGGGGGCCGCCGGGAAGTCGCGGAAGGCCAGCACGAGCGTGCGCAGCCCCGCCGCCGCCATGGGCTCCACCACCTTGCGCACCACGTCCTCCCGGTCCCGCGGCCCGAAGGCCCGCGCCTCCCCGCCGCCCCCCAGGATGGCGCAGCACCTGCGGGGGGGGACGGGGGGGGGGACACACCCGGCCCCGTGGGCCATCAGCGCCCGCCGCCGGCGCCCCGGGGTGCTTTCGGGGGGTGAACGGGACCCCCCCTTGCTCCTGCACCTCCGCAGGAGGCTCCTTGCGGGGTGTCTCCATCCCCGTGGGGTCCCCAGGGTGTCCCCAGGGGTGGTTTTGGGGTGCTGGGGACCCCCCCTTGCCTGCTCAGGAGGTTCTCGGAGGCCCCTTGCAGGGGGTCCCCAAGTTTCTCCATCCCCGTGGTGTCCCCAGGGGTGGTTTCGGGGTGCTGGGGACCCCTCTCACCTGCCCAGGAGGCTCTCGGAGGCCCTTTCCTGGGGGTCCCCAAGTGTGTCCATCCCCAGGGTGTCCCCAGGGTGGTTTTGGGGTGCTGGGGACCCCTCTCACCTGCTCAGGAGGCTCTTGGAGGTCCCTTGCAGGGGGTCCCCAAGTGTGTCCGTCCCCAGGGTGTCCCCAGGGGTGGTTTTGGGGTGCCCTCACGTGCTCAGGAGGCTCTCAGAGTCCCCTTGCAGGGGGTCCCCAAGTTTCTCCCTCCCCGTGGTGTCCCCAGGGGTGGTTTTGGGGTGCTGGGGACCCCTCTCGCCTGCCCAGGAGGCTCTCGGAGGCCCTTTCCTGGGGGTCCCCAAGTGTGTCCGTCCCCAGGGTGTCCCCAGGGGTGGTTCTGGGGTGCCAGGACCCCCCTCTCCCGCAGAGGAGGACCTCGGAGGCCCCTCGCCCGCGTCCCCGCCGCGCCCCGGCTCACTTGCGCAGGAGGATTTCGGAGGCGCCCTTGCTGTAGAGGCGGAAGCCGCCGGCGGGCAGCCGGGTGACGGTGCTCATGGACTTGCGCACCGAGTTGAAGGTGTAGACCTTGTGCAGCCGCTCCTCGGGCACCTGGGCCCGCACCGCCTCGTAGTCGCGCCGCAGCGCCAGCACCAGCCCCAGCAGCGCGCACTCCGTCTTGTTGCCCACCTGCCGCGGCAGCCCCCCGGCCGACTCGGGGGGCTGGGTATGGGGCAGGAGGGGCAGAGAAGGGCCGTTAGGGGCAGGCGGCAGATGGAGGTGGTACGGGGGGCCGGGGGGGTCTCACTGCCCCCCCCCCCAGGGTCACAAGCCCTCCCAGGGGGTCTCAACCTCACCCAGAGGGTCACAAGGGACCCCCAAAGGGTCTCGGAGCCTCTCCAAGGGTCTCAAGGGCCACCCAGAGGGGTCTCGAGGGCCACCAAAAGGGTCTCAAGCCCGTCCACATGTCTCCGAAGGGTCTCAAGAGCCCCCCAAGGGGATATCAGACCCCTCCAGGGGTCTCAAGGAGCCCCTGAGGGGTCCCAAGACCCCCAAGGGTCTCAAGGGCCCTTGGAGGAGTCTCAAGGGCCACCCAGAAGGGCTTCAAACCCTCCCAAGGGGTCTCAACCCTCCCAAGGGGTCTCAAGGGCCACCTCAGGGGTCTCAAGCCCATCCAAGGGGTCTCAAGGGCCGTCTCAAGGGTCTCAAGCCCATCCACATGTCTCCGAAGGGTCTCAAGAGCCCCCCAAGGGGATATCAGCCCCCTCCAGGGGTCTCAAGGAGCCCCCGAGGGTCTCAAGAGCCCTCTAAGGGGTCTCAAAGCCCCCCTCAAAGGGGTCTCGAGGGGTCTCAAGACCCCCAAGGGTCTCAAGGGCCCTTGGAGGAGTCTCAAGGGCCACCCAGAAGGGCTTCAAACCCTCCCAAGGGGTCTCAACCCTCCCAAGGGGTCTCAAGGGCCACCTCGGGGTTCTCAAGCCCATCCAAGGGTCTCAAAGCCCCCCCGGAGGGGTCTCAAGCCCCCGCTTTGTGTCTTTCCAGCCCCCCGGCCGTCTCCAGGCCACCCCCTCTCGAGGCTCCGGGGGTGCCCGGGGTGCCCCCAAGGTCCCCGGCTCACCAGGATCTTGGTGGTGTAGGCGCTGTTGATGGCGATGGCCTGGACGAGGAGGTCGAGGGTGCGGGGGGCGATGCTGGCGGGGTCGGGGGGGGCGCGGAAGTGCGTGTCGCCCACGAAGGCCTGCACCACCGTCATGCGGTTGGTGGTGAGCGTCCCCGTCTTGTCGGAGCAGATGGCCGTGGCGTTGCCCATGGTCTCGCAGGCGTCCAGGTGCCGCACCAGGTTGTTGTCCCGCATCATTTTCTAGGGAAGGACGGAGGGAAGGATGGAGGGATAGATGGAGGGATAGATGGACCGACAGTCACAGGCACGGAGAAACAGACGGATGGACAGATCGGCTTGTAGGACAGACAAAAGGACGGAGAAATAAGTGGACGGACAGCCGGAGCAATGGAGAGATGGACGGATGGATAGAGAAGCTTGGAGGAAAGACAGAAGAATGAAAAATAGATGGGCGGACAGCCAGAGGGATGGAGGACCAGATGGATGGACAGCCAAGCTCAGACAGTCGGATGGAGGAATAGGCGGATGGATGGATGACTGAGGACACACAGATGGAGAGATGGGTGGATGGACAACCTTGGAGAATGGACAAACAGAGGGATGGAGAAATGGACAGATGACCTTGGAGAAGAGGCAGATGGAGAAATGGAGAAGAAGATGGACAAACTTGGAGAACAGAGAAAAGGACTGAGGAACGGGTGGATGGACAGTCAGAGAGACGGAGGAATGGATGGACAGAGATGAGCCCAGAGAATGGGCAGATGGAGGGATGGAGAGATGGACGGACAGATGAGCTCACAGGACAGGCAGATGGAGGATGAGATGGATGGATGGATGAGGACAGAGGAAGAGTTGGAGGACCAGACGGCGGGGGACGCGTGGCGGGACGGGGGTCAGCGGGGACTGACCTTGACGGAGTAGGCGAGGGAGATGGTGACGGCCAGCGGCAGCCCCTCGGGGACGGCCACCACGAGGACGGTGACGCCGATGATGAAGAACTTGACCCAGTACTGGACGTAGACGGGGGTGCACTCAGCCAGCCAGGCCCGGCCCTCCACCACGAAGGTCTCGATGACGAAGTACAGCACCAGGATGATCACCGTCACCGCCGACATCACCAGCCCTGCCGCACAGCGCGCCCTCAGGCACCCGCCGGGGGACCCAGGTGTCCGGGGAACCCGGCACCCCCCCCTAAAGCACCAGGAGATCCCTTCACGAGGGCCTCCGGCCTCCACGGGACCTGGGGATCCCCCCAACGAGGGTCCTGGGCGTCCAGGGGATTCGGGGAACCCTCCGCGGGAAGGTCTCGCCTGCCCGCTTGCCCCGGGGACCCAGGCGTCCGGGCCGCCCACCTGCCTTGCCGATCTGCACGGCCAGCTTGGTGAGTTTGCCCTGCAGCACCGACTTCTCCTTCTTGGGGCCGCTGCTCCGCTTCCGCTCCCGCTCGTCCACGTCCCCCCCCTCGGCGCTCTTCAGCGGCTGCATCTCCATGGCCACCGCCCCGTCCTGCTTCTTGGCTGCGGACACCCACACGGCCCCGTCGGCGGAGGACCCAGGCGTCCGGGCGGGCTCCGCCCCGCGCGCCCCGATCGCCCCCCGCCCCGGGGACCCCGGCGTCCGGCGTACCTTTGTTCTGGATGTTCTCCACGGCCCCGTCCTGCGGTTTCCCTGCGGCAGAAGGACGGACGACGCCGACATCAGACAGGACGAGACACGAGGGGGGAGGACGGGGACCAGGGCCCCCTCCCACCTCCTTATCCGCTCGGGCCGGGGGCTCATCTGGAGTCGCTCCGGATTGCGGAGGCTCATCCGGAGTCGCTCCGGCTCCCATAACCCACCCAGACCCCCTTCAATCTCGGATCCGCCTCAAGTCAACCTGGAGTCGATCTAGAGGAGGAGGAGTCAAGGCTGGAGGAAGGTCTGGGCTCCATCCGGAGTCACTCTGGGTTAAGGTGATCCGGGCCAGGCGGCCAGGAAAAAGGACTCAAGCCGGAGTCAATGCGGAGTCGCTCCGGATGGAAACGGGGCAGGCCTGAGGGCCTGGAGCCCATTCGGATTAAGGAGAGCGGCGTTGGGTGGCCAAAGCTCGCCTGGAGCCAAGCCAGAGCCAACGTGGAATCGCTCCGGACAGGAGCAACCCAGGCCCAGGTGTCCGAGTCACTCCGGACTGGAAGAAGGTCTCGGGTCTCCCCAGACTCGATCCAGAGTCGCTCCGGACTGAAGCTGGTCAGGGCCGGACACTTGAGACCCCCCGGAGTGACTCCACGCTGGAGAAGATCCCGGCTGGGTGGCCAGAGCCCATCTGGAGACACTCCGGAGTCATTCCGGATTGAGGGTGATCACACCTGGATGACCTCAGCTCATCCGGAGTCAACCTGGAGTCACTCCGGGTTGGGACAGGACCCGGATGGGTGTTTGAAGCCCAACCGAGATCAATCCAAAGTCAACGTGGAGTCACTCCGGATCGGGAAAGGACCGAAAGCTCCAGCTCAGACGGCCGCGTGGGACCCCGGGGACACG
The DNA here is from genome assembly GCF_036370855.1 of Dromaius novaehollandiae. NCBI lineage: Eukaryota > Metazoa > Chordata > Aves > Casuariiformes > Dromaiidae > Dromaius > Dromaius novaehollandiae. The sequence goes on from NC_088136.1 coordinate 260,915, forward strand.
AGGGGATGGAGCCGAGAGGGAAGGCCACACACGACGGGGACGGAGGGACGTCGCGGGGACGCACGGAGGGACAGGCAACCTACCTTTCTTCTCCTTCTTCTCCTCCTCCTCCCCGCCAGCGCCCAGCAGGGTGAAGATGATGCCGGTCTGCGAGTTGACCCCCACGGCCGTCACCACCATCTTCCCCGAGCCCTCCATGACGTGGGTGCCTGCGCGGGGCGGGGCGGGGCGGGGGGACAGCGAGGGGTCACGGCCGGGCCCCCGGGCCGCCCGGACGCCTGGGCCCGCCGCCCCGGCTCACCCGAGAGCAGCATGGGGTCCTTGTCGACCGCCTTGCGGACGTGGTCGGACTCCCCCGTCAGCGCGCTCTCGTCGATCTTCAGGTCGTTGCCTTGGATGAGGATGCCGTCAGCCGGGAGCAGGTCGCCTGCGAGGGGGGCGGGCGGGCGGCGTCACCCCGAGGGGGACGTCGCCCCGGCGCGCCCGTCACCCCGGCGTCGGGGCGGCACTCACCGTACTTGACCTGGGCCACGTCGCCCACCACGAGCTCAGCCACGGGCACCTGGAGCTGGCGGCCGTGGCGCACGACGGCGAAGCGCTGCTCCTGCTCGATGCGGCTCTGCAGCCCCCGGAACTGGCGCTCCTTGCTCCAGTCGTTGAAGGCGGTGACCAGGACCACGCAGGCCACCGAGAGCAGGATGGCCGCCCCCTCGATCCAGCCCGCCTCCGCCTCGCCCTCGTCCTCCGCGCCCCCCGACACGTGGCCGCAGGCTGCGGGGCCGCGGGATGCCGTCAGCCCGGGGCGCCACGGGGCCGCGTGCAGGCGCGGGGGGACGGAGGCCATGTGGGACGCGGAAACGGGGTGGGACGGGGACAACGTGGGACGTGGAAAGGGGGTGGGATGGGGACACGGGGACAGGGTGAGACCCGGGGACAGGGACATGGGGGGATGTGGGGAGAGGGGACGTGGGGGACATGGAGAGAGGGTGAGATGGGGACACGGGGATGGGGTGAGATCGAGGGACAGGGATGCAGGGGACATGGGGACAGGGAGACACTGGACAACAGGGACACCGGGATGGGGTGAAATGGGGACACGGGACAGGGTGAGACTAGGGGACGGGGACACAAAGGACACGGCAGGCTGAGGACGTGGAGGTGGGACAAGACGAAGGGACTGGGACACAGGGGACTTGGCAGGATGGGGACAGGGGGAGGGGACAAGACTGAGGGATGGGGACACGGGGGACATGGTGGGATGGGGACAGGGGGAGGGGACAAGACTGAGGGATGGGGACACAGGGGACATGGTGGGATGGGGACAGGGGGAGGGGACAAGACTGAGGGATGGGGACACGGGGGACATGGTGGGATGGGGACAGGGGGAGGGGACAAGACTGAGGGATGGGGACACGGGGGACATGGTGGGATGGGGACGCGGGGGGAGACCAGAGCATGAGGACACCAAGGACACGGTGGGTTGGGGACACGGACACAGGGACAGGATGACACCAAGGGATGGGGACACAGGGGACATGGCAGGATGGGAGCATGGGGATGGGACAAGACTGAGGGACTGGGACACGGGGGACGTGGTGGGATGGGGACGCGGGGAGAGGGGGCAGGGCCCGGGGCGTCCCCCTCCCTTTCCCGGCCCCCCGACGTCCCCCACCTTCGGTGTCGCCGCTGGGGGGGGCGTAGAAGGAGAGCCCCAGGGAGACGACGGCGGCCACCTCGAGGATGATGAGGGTGACGTCCTGCAGCGCCTCCCACACCAGCTCCGCGAAGGTCTTGGGGCGCTTCGGGGGGATCCAGTTCTGGCCGAAGACCTGGCGGCGCCGCTCCAGCTCCGCCGCCCCCTCCGCCAGCCCTGGGGAGCGGGGGGCGCACCCGGACGCCTGGGTCCCCCCGGCGCGCGCCCCCCCCCCCCCCCACGCCTGCCGCCCTGCCCCGCACGCCCGGACACCTGGATCCCTTGGGGGAGGGGGGCAGGGAGGGCTCTGGGATGTGGGGGGCGTTAAGGGGTCCCTACCCGGATGCCTGGGTCCCGGGGGGACATGGAGGTCCCGGGGGCGGGGGGACACGGAGGTCCCAGAGGGGGACATGGAGGTCCCTGGGGATGTCCCCACCCGGACGCCGGGGTCCTTGGGGGACATGGAGGTCCCTGGGGGTGACCCCACTCAGACACCAGGGTCCCTGGGGGACATGGAGGTCCCTGGGGGTGTCCCCACCCAGACGCCAGGGTCCCTGGGGGACATGGAGGTCCCTGGGGGTGTCCCCACCCGGACGCCACGGTCCCTGGGGGACATGGAGGTCCCTGGGGATGTCCCCACTCAGACACCAGGGTCCCTGGGGGACATGGAGGTCCCTGGGGGTGTCCCCACCCAGACGCCAGGGTCCCTGGGGGACATGGAGGTCCCTGAGGTGTCCCCACCCAGACACCAGAGTCCCTGGGGGACACAGGGGTCCCTGGGGGTGTCCCCACACGGACACTGGGGTCCCTGGGGGACACGGGGGTCCATGGAGCTGTCCCCACCTGGACACAGAGGTCCCTGGGGGTGTCCCCACCCAGGCAGCAGGGTCCCTGGGGGACACAGAGGTCCCTGGGGGTGTCCCCACCCAGACGCCAGGGTCCCTGGGGGACACAGAGGTCCCTGGGGGTGTCCCCATCCAGACGCCAGGGTCCCTGGGGGACACGGAGGTCCCCGAGGTGTCCCCACCCAGACACCGGAGCCGCTGGGGGACACGGGGGTCCCCGAGGTGTCCCCGCCCGGACGCCGGGGCCCGCTCGGCCCGTACCTTCAGTGGGGGAGGTCTTGAGGCGGCGGCAGAGCCCGTGGACGTCCCCGTAGGCCTCCTGGAGCTTGAGCAGGGCCTCGGCGCCGCGCAGCTCCATGAGCGCCCGCAGCTCCGGCAGCGAGCAGCCGAACCCCCCCCCGGGGCAGGGCTCCCGCCGGCCCCGGGCCCCGGCGTCCCCCGCGCTGTTGGCCAGGTCCCCCATGGCAGCGGCGGCCTGCGGCGATGGGCACACGGCTTGGGGACGGCGCTGGGGACACGGGGTTGGCGGTGGGGACACGGGACGTGGCTCGGGGACAGCGCTGGGGACGTGGGGTTGGTGGTGGGGACACGGGACGTGGCGTGGGGACACGGGACGTGGCGTGGGGACACGGGACGTGGCGTGGGGACACGGGACGTGGCGTGGGGACAGGGCTGAGGACATGGAGTCAGTGGTGGAGACACAGGACATGGCTTGGGGACAGCGCTGGGGACATGGAATCAGTGGTGGGGACACAGGACATGGCGTGGGGACACGGGACATCGCTTGGGGACAGCGCTGGGGATGTGGAATCGGTGGTGGGGACATGGGACATGGCGTGGGGACAGCGCTGGGGACATGTGGTCAGTGGTGAGGACATGGCACATGGCATGAGAACATGGCACATGGCTTGGGGACAGCAATGGGGACACAGGGACAGCTCGGGGACACCATTGTAGACATAGGACCTGGCTTGGGAACAGCACTGGGGACATGGGGCTGCTGGTGGGGACGTAGGACACGGCTTGGGGGCAGCACTGGTGACATGAGACATGGCTTGGGGACAGCACTGGGGACATGGGGCTACTGCTAGAGACACAGGACAGAGCTTGGGGACAACGTTGTAGACACAGGACCTGGCTTGGGGACAGTGCTGGGGACGTGGGACCACTGGTGGGGACACGGGACATGGCTTGGGGACAGCACTGGAGATGTGGCGCTGGTGGTGGGGACACGGGACATGGCTTGGGGACAGCGTTGGGGACGTGGGACATGGCTTGGGGATGTGGGACATGGCTTGGGGACAGCACTGAGGACGTGTGGTTGGTGGTGGGGACACAGGACCTGGCTTGGGGACAGTGCTGGGGACGTGGGACCACTGGTGGGGACACGGGACATGGCTTGGGGACAGCGCTGGAGATGTGGCGCTGGTGGTGGGGACACGGGACCTGGCTTGGGGACACGGGACCTGGCTTGGGGACACTGTCGGGGGCTTGGGGGGGGTCTCACCTGCTCAGCGGTGACGGCGGCGGTGGCGGTGACGGTGGCGGCGGCCGGGGGGGGTCATGCCGGGGGGCCCCCCCTCGCTGGTCGCGCACCCCCGCGGGGGGGGCAGGCCATGGACGGGCGCCGGGGGGCCGGGGGGGGTCAGGGGCTGCCGCCCCCCGAGCCCGGGCCACACCTGGGGGCGGCGGCGGCACCACGGTTCCCCCAGTGCTCCCAGTACCACCAGTCGCGCCCAGTCACCCCCAGTGCTCCCAGTAACTCCCATTAACTCCCAGGCCCCCCAGTTACCTCAGAAACTCCCAGTCCCCCCAGTCAATCCCAGTCCCCTCAGAAACTACCAGTTCTCCCAGTGCTCCCAGTCACTGCCAGTCCCCTCAGAAACTCCCAGTCACTCCCAGTGCTCCCAGTCAACCTCAGTCCCCTCAGAAACTACCAGTTCCCCCAGTTTCCCCAGTGCTCCCAGTCAATCCCAGTTCTCTTAGAAGCTCCCAGTCCCTCTCTGTTACCTCAGAAACTCCCAGTCACTCCCAGTCTCTCCCAGTTCCCTCAGTCCCCCACCAGTTACCTCAGAAACTCCCAGTCTCCCTAGTGCTCCCAGTTACCTCAGAAACTCCCAGTGCTCCCCATGTTCCACTTAATTCCCAGTTTCCTCGGAAACTCCCAGTTGCTCCCAGTCTCCTCAGTTACCTCAGAAATTGTCAGTCCCTCCAGTGCTCCCAGTCACTCCCAGTTACCTCAGAAACTCCCAGTCCCCCCAGTGCTCCCAGTCACTGCCAGTCACCTCAGAAACTCCCAGTCCCCCCAGTGCTCCCAGTCACCTCAGAAACTCCCAGTCCCCCCAGTGCTCCCAGTCGCTGCCAGTCACCTCAGAAACTCCCAGTTCCCCCAGTGCTCCCAGTCACTGCCAGTCACCTCAGAAACTCCCAGTTCCCCCAGTGCTCCCAGTCACTGCCAGTCACCTCAGAAACTCCCAGTCCCCCCAGTGCTCCCAGTCACTCCCAGTTACCTCAGAAACTCCCAGTCCCCCCAGTGCTCCCAGTCACTGCCAGTCACCTCAGAAACTCCCAGTCCCCCCAGTGCTCCCAGTCACCTCAGAAACTCCCAGTCCCCCCAGTGCTCCCAGTTGCTGCCAGTCACCTCAGAAACTCCCAGTTCCCCCAGTGCTCCCAGTCGCTGCCAGTCACCTCAGAAACTCCCAGTCCCCCCAGTGCTCCCAGTCACCTCAGAAACTCCCAGTCCCCCCAGTGCTCCCAGTCACTCCCAGTTACCTCAGAAACTCCCAGTTCCCCCAGTGCTCCCAGTCACTGCCAGTCACCTCAGAAACTCCCAGTCCCCCCAGTGCTCCCAGTCGCTGCCAGTCACCTCAGAAACTCCCAGTCCCCCCAGTGCTCCCAGTCACCTCAGAAACTCCCAGTCCCCCCAGTGCTCCCAGTCGCTGCCAGTCACCTCAGAAACTCCCAGTTCCCCCAGTGCTCCCAGTCACTGCCAGTCACCTCAGAAACTCCCAGTTCCCCCAGTGCTCCCAGTCACTGCCAGTCACCTCAGAAACTCCCAGTCCCCCCAGTGCTCCCAGTCACTCCCAGTTACCTCAGAAACTCCCAGTCCCCCCAGTTGCTTCCAGTCACCTCAGAAACTCCCAGTTCCCCCAGTGCTCCCAGTCACCTCAGAAACTCCCAGTCCCCCCAGTGCTCCCAGTCGCTGCCAGTCACCTCAGAAACTCCCAGTCCCCCCAGTGCTCCCAGTCACTGCCAGTCACCTCAGAAACTCCCAGTTCCCCCAGTGCTCCCAGTCGCTGCCAGTCACCTCAGAAACTCCCAGTTCCCCCAGTGCTCCCAGTTGCTGCCAGTCACCTCAGAAACTCCCAGTTCCCCCAGTGCTCCCAGTCGCTGCCAGTCACCTCAGAAACTCCCAGTTCCCCCAGTGCTCCCAGTCGCTGCCAGTCACCTCAGAAACTCCCAGTCCCCCCAGTGCTCCCAGTCACTGCCAGTCACCTCAGAAACTCCCAGTTCCCCCAGTGCTCCCAGTCGCTGCCAGTCACCTCAGAAACTCCCAGTTCCCCCAGTGCTCCCAGTTGCTGCCAGTCACCTCAGAAACTCCCAGTTCCCCCAGTGCTCCCAGTCGCTGCCAGTCACCTCAGAAACTCCCAGTTCCCCCAGTGCTCCCAGTCACCTCAGAAACTCCCAGTCCCCCCAGTGCTCCCAGTACCACCAGTCGCGCCCAGTCACCCCCAGTGCTCCCAGTAACTCCCATTAACTCCCAGGCCCCCCAGTTACCTCAGAAACTCCCAGTCCCCCCAGTCAATCCCAGTCCCCTCAGAAACTACCAGTTCTCCCAGTGCTCCCAGTCACTGCCAGTCCCCTCAGAAACTCCCAGTCACTCCCAGTGCTCCCAGTCAACCTCAGTCCCCTCAGAAACTACCAGTTCCCCCAGTTTCCCCAGTGCTCCCAGTCAATCCCAGTTCTCTTAGAAGCTCCCAGTCCCTCTCTGTTACCTCAGAAACTCCCAGTCACTCCCAGTCTCTCCCAGTTCCCTCAGTCCCCCACCAGTTACCTCAGAAACTCCCAGTCTCCCTAGTGCTCCCAGTTACCTCAGAAACTCCCAGTGCTCCCCATGTTCCACTTAATTCCCAGTTTCCTCGGAAACTCCCAGTTGCTCCCAGTCTCCTCAGTTACCTCAGAAATTGTCAGTCCCTCCAGTGCTCCCAGTCACTCCCAGTTACCTCAGAAACTCCCAGTCCCCCCAGTGCTCCCAGTCACTGCCAGTCACCTCAGAAACTCCCAGTCCCCCCAGTGCTCCCAGTCACCTCAGAAACTCCCAGTCCCCCCAGTGCTCCCAGTCGCTGCCAGTCACCTCAGAAACTCCCAGTTCCCCCAGTGCTCCCAGTCACTGCCAGTCACCTCAGAAACTCCCAGTTCCCCCAGTGCTCCCAGTCACTGCCAGTCACCTCAGAAACTCCCAGTCCCCCCAGTGCTCCCAGTCACTCCCAGTTACCTCAGAAACTCCCAGTCCCCCCAGTGCTCCCAGTCACTGCCAGTCACCTCAGAAACTCCCAGTCCCCCCAGTGCTCCCAGTCACCTCAGAAACTCCCAGTCCCCCCAGTGCTCCCAGTTGCTGCCAGTCACCTCAGAAACTCCCAGTTCCCCCAGTGCTCCCAGTCGCTGCCAGTCACCTCAGAAACTCCCAGTCCCCCCAGTGCTCCCAGTCACCTCAGAAACTCCCAGTCCCCCCAGTGCTCCCAGTCACTCCCAGTTACCTCAGAAACTCCCAGTCCCCCCAGTGCTCCCAGTCACTGCCAGTCACCTCAGAAACTCCCAGTCCCCCCAGTGCTCCCAGTCGCTGCCAGTCACCTCAGAAACTCCCAGTCCCCCCAGTGCTCCCAGTCACCTCAGAAACTCCCAGTCCCCCCAGTGCTCCCAGTCGCTGCCAGTCACCTCAGAAACTCCCAGTTCCCCCAGTGCTCCCAGTCACTGCCAGTCACCTCAGAAACTCCCAGTTCCCCCAGTGCTCCCAGTCACTGCCAGTCACCTCAGAAACTCCCAGTCCCCCCAGTGCTCCCAGTCACTCCCAGTTACCTCAGAAACTCCCAGTCCCCCCAGTTGCTTCCAGTCACCTCAGAAACTCCCAGTTCCCCCAGTGCTCCCAGTCACCTCAGAAACTCCCAGTCCCCCCAGTGCTCCCAGTCGCTGCCAGTCACCTCAGAAACTCCCAGTCCCCCCAGTGCTCCCAGTCACTGCCAGTCACCTCAGAAACTCCCAGTTCCCCCAGTGCTCCCAGTCGCTGCCAGTCACCTCAGAAACTCCCAGTTCCCCCAGTGCTCCCAGTTGCTGCCAGTCACCTCAGAAACTCCCAGTTCCCCCAGTGCTCCCAGTCGCTGCCAGTCACCTCAGAAACTCCCAGTTCCCCCAGTGCTCCCAGTCGCTGCCAGTCACCTCAGAAACTCCCAGTCACTGCCAGTCACCTCAGAAACTCCCAGTTCCCCCAGTGCTCCCAGTCGCTGCCAGTCACCTCAGAAACTCCCAGTTCCCCCAGTGCTCCCAGTTGCTGCCAGTCACCTCAGAAACTCCCAGTTCCCCCAGTGCTCCCAGTCGCTGCCAGTCACCTCAGAAACTCCCAGTTCCCCCAGTGCTCCCAGTCGCTGCCAGTCACCTCAGAAACTCCCAGTCGCTCCCAGTGCTCCCAGTCACCTCAGAAACTCCCAGTTCCCCCAGTGCTCCCAGTCACTGCCAGTCACCTCAGAAACTCCCAGTTCCCCCAGTGCTCCCAGTCACCTCAGAAACTCCCAGTGCTCCCAGTTGCTGCCAGTCACCTCAGAAACTCCCAGTCGCTCCCAGTCCCCTCCAGTCCCGCCCTCGGTGCCCCAGGCCCCGCCCCTGCCTGTCCATCACCCGACAGCAGCCAATGAGCGGTGGAGGGGGCGGGGCTTGGAGGCAGGGCCCCGCCCCCAGCCCTGCGGCGGGCGGGCGAGGACTGCGCCAAAGGGGGGGCGGGGGGGGGAGACCCCCAAATCCGGCTTTGCCCCCCAAAGCCCGGGCCCTGCCCCCCCCCCTCTGCGCGCAGCCCTCCAAATCCCGGCTTTGCGCCCCAAAAGCAGCCCGGGTCCCCTCCGAGGCGCGTGCCGCTCCAAAGCCCGGCTCTGCGCCCCGAAACGCGGGCACGTGCCCCAACTCCCGGCTTTGCGCCCCAAATCCGGGCGCCGCACCCCTAACTGGGCCCTTTACCTCGACCTGGGGCCCTCTGCGCCCGGGTGCGCACACAGCCCCCAAGATCCCTGCTTTGCGCCCCAAAGCCAGGCCCTGCGCCCCTCCACGTGCGCACGCGCGCCAAATCCCTGCTTTGTGCCCCAAAACGCAGGCCTGCGCCCCTCCACGTGCGCACACACTCCAAATCCCGGCTTTCCACCCCAAAACGCAGGCCCTGCACCCCTCCACCCAAACACGCACCATGCCCTGACCCCAAACCCAGCACAGCCTGCTCCGAACCCTGCGCCGAGCCCCATAATCCACGTATCACACCCCAAAACCCAGCACAGCCTGCTCCGAACCCTGCGCCGAGCCCCATAATCCACGTATCACACCCCAAAATCCAGCACGGCCTGCTCCAAACCCTGCCCTGACCCTGTAATCTGTGCATTGCACCCCAAAATCCAGCACGGCACACCCCAAACCCTGCCCTGAGCCCCATAACCTGCGCGTTGCACCCCAAACCCAGCACGGCCGGCTCCGAACCCTGCCCTGAGCCCCATAACCTGCGCGTTGCACCCCAAAACCAGCACAGCCTGCTCCGAAGCCTGCCCTGAGCCCCATAACCTGCGCGTTGCACCCCAAACCCAGCACAGCCTGCTCCAAACCCTGCCCTGAGCCCCATAACCTGCGCGTTGCACCCCAAACCCAGCACAGCCTGCTCCAAACCCTGCCCTGAGCCCCACAACCTGGGCACGGTGCCCCCCGGGAGCCGTGCGCTGCCCCCCGTGCGTGCGTGACGCACCCCGAAGCTGCCCGCCAAAGCACGCGGGGCACCCCAAAACCTTGCACGGCACGCTCCCCACCGTGCCTTGCACCCGTAATGTGTCCATTGCACCCCAAAACCTTGCACGGCACGCTCCCCACCGTGCCTTGCACCCGTAATGTGTCCATTGCACCCCAAAACCTTGCACGGCACGCTCCAACCATGCCTTGCACCCGTAATGTGTCCATTGCACCCCAAAACCTTGCACGGCACACACCAAACCATGCCTTGCACCCGTAATGTGTCCATTGCACCCCAAAACCTTGCACGGCACGCTCCCCACTGTGCCTTGCACCCGTAATGTGTCCATTGCACCCCAAAACCTTGCACGGGACACGCCAACCATGCACTGCACCCATAATATGTGCGTTGCACCCCAAAACTCTGCACAGCACGCTCCACACCATGCAGTGCACCCGTAATGTGTCCATTGCACCCCAAAACCTTGCATGGCACATGCCAACCCATGCGTTGCACCTGTAACGTGTGCGTTGCGCCCCAAAACCTTGCACGGCACATGCCAACCCATGCGTTGCACCTGTAATGTGTGCATTTCACCCCAAATCTCGCACAGCACACGCCAAACCATGCCTTGCACCTGTAACATGTGCGTTGCACCCCAAAATCTTGCACGGGACACGCCAACCGTGCACTGCACCCATAATGTGTGCGTTGCACCCCAAAACTCTGCACAGCACGCTCCAACCCGTGCATCGCATCCCTTCCCGTGTGCAATGCACCCCGAAAATCTTGTACGGCACACGCCAAACCATGCGTTGCACCCGTAATGTGTGCGTTGCACCCCAAAAGTCTGCACGGCACGCTCCAGCCATGCACTGCACCCATAATGTGTGCATTTCACCCCAAATCTCGCACGGCACACGCCAAACCGTGCCTTGCACCCATAACGTGTGCGTTGCACCCCAGATCTCGCACAGCACGCTCCAATCCGTGCATTTCACCCCAAATCTCGCACGGCACGCTCCAAACCATGCACTGCACCCATAACCCGTGCGTTTCACCCCAAATCTCACACGGCACGCTCCAGCCATGCACTGCACCCATAACCCGTGCGTTTCACCCCAAATCTCGCACGGCACGCTCCAGCCATGCACTGCACCCATAACCCGTGCGTTTCACCCCAAATCTCACACGGCACGCTCCAGCCATGCACTGCACCCATAACCCGTGCGTTTCACCCCAAATCTCGCACGGCACGCTCCAGCCATGCACTGCACCCATAACCCGTGCGTTTCACCCCAAATCTCGCACGGCACGCTCCAGCCATGCACTGCACCCATAATCCGTGCGTTTCACCCCAAATCTCACACGGCACGCTCCAGCCATGCACTGCACCCATAACCCGTGCGTTTCACCCCAAATCTCGCACGGCACGCTCCAGCCATGCACTGCACCCATAACCCGTGCGTTTCACCCCAAATCTCGCACGGCACGCTCCAGCCGCGCACCACGTCCCTTCCCGTGCGCATCGCGCCCCAAAACACCCCAAAACGCCCCAAAACGGCCGCAAACGGCGGGCGAGCTGCAGCCCAGCCGCGCTCTGCGCTGCCCGGCGGCCCCGGGCGCCCGTGCAAGGACACCCGCGTGCGGGGGGGGCCGTGCGGGGGGGGGGGGGGCGCACACGCGTGTGCCCCGTGCAAGGGCCGGGCACGCTTACGCAACGCCCTGCGCCCGGCCTCGCACGTGGGCGCCGTGGGGGGGGCGGGGGGGGCCGCCCCACGGTGCCCCCCCCGCGATGCAACAACCCCCCCCCCCCGCAACCCCTCCCCGCGCTGCAGCCGCCCCTGCATTGCACCCCAGCAACGCAGCGACCCCCCCGGCAATGCAACGACCCCCCCGGCAATGCAACGACCCCCCACCTTGCAAAACGCCCCCCCCCGCCTGCAAAACCGCCCCGCTGCAATGCAATGACCCCCCCGCCCCCCCCCCCCCAGCGGTGCAAATCGCGGCCCGGCGCATGCCGTGTGCGATGCGACGCCCCCCCCGCGTGCAATGACCCCCCCAATGCAGCACTCTGCGATGCAATAGCTGCCTGCGGCGCCGGGCCGGGCCCAGCGTGCCCCCCCCCCAGCCCAGCGTGCCCCCCCCCGGCCGTGCAGCCCCCCCCATGCCAAAAAGCCCCTAAATGCAGCTCATCCGCAATGCAAAGCGCTTCCCCCCCCCCCGAAAAGCAGGAGCATCCTCCGGTGCAGCGAGCGGCCCAACGCCCCCCCCCGCGCCCGGTGCCCCCCCCCGGCGATGCAGCGGCCCCCGCTCGCCCTGCACTGACCCCCCGCTGCAACGCAACGACCCCCCCCCCATTTTGCAGTGCAGCGTCCGCCCCCCCAACGCACCGAGGCTGCCCTGCAATGACCCCCCCGCGATGGGGCCCCCCCCCACTGCACTCTGCTTGCAACGCCAGAGCCCCCCCCAAAATCATTCACAGCGCCGTGACCCCCCCGATGCAAAAACACCCTTACCTGCAGCGCGACCCCCCCCAGCAGTGAGACCCCCCCCCCCAATCCCAATGCACAGCGCGGGGGGGGGACACTGCCCCCCCAGCACCCCCCATTTGCAATGCAACGGCCCCCCCATTCCCCGAGCCGCCCCCCCCCCCGCCGTGCGACCCCCTCCACCCCCCCCTTTGCAAGGCCCCCCCGGCCCCGGTGTCCCCCCCCGGTCCCCGGTGCCCCCCCCCGGTACCGGGCCATGGGTCCCGGCGCTGCGGCGGTGCCCGAGGCGCGGCGCGGTTTGGGCCGGGGGGTGGCGGTGGGGGGGGGGGCCGCGGGTGGGGCGGGGCGAGGGGCGGGGCGAGGGGCGGGGCCTGGCGGGGAAAAGGGCGGGGCCTGGCGGGGCCACGCCCCCGCCCGCCGCCGCGTTCCCGCCCACCCCCCGGGGGGGGGGTGCGACCTCCGCGAGGCCCCACGCGGGTCCGTGTCCTCGCGTGTCCCCTGCGTGTCCTGTGCCCCACATGTCCGTTGCATGGTCCATGTCCTCAGCATGTTCCCTGTGTCCCCACGTGTCCCCCGTGTGCCCGTTGCGTGGCCGTTGCGTGTCCATTCCGTGTCCATTGCATGTCCCCCGTGTGCCTGCTGCGTGTCCCCTGCGTGTCCCCCCATGCCCGTTGCATGTCCCTCATGTGTCCCCTGCGTGTCCCTCATGTGTCCCCCACATGCCCGTTGCGTGTCCCTCGCACGTCCCCTGCATGTCCCTCGTGTGTCCCCCGCGTGTCCCCCACATGGCCGTTGCGTGTTCCCCGTGTGTCCATTGCGTGGCCGTTGCATGTCCCCCCTGTGTCCCCTGCGTGTCCCCCACGTGCCCGTTGCGTGTCCCCTGCGCGTCCCCACATGCCGTTGCGCGTCCCTGGCGTGTCCCCGCGAGGCGGCTGCGTGTCCCCCGCGTGTCCCCGCGTGGCCGCTGCGTGTCCAGCCGGTCCCTTTATTGAGCCCGTGGTTATTGCACAAAGATTTTTACAACGAGGAAAATCCAAGAACGGTTAAAACCCCCCAAACGGCCCCGAAACGGCCCCGCTGGGGGGGGGGGGAGGGGAGGGGGCTCCCTCCCCCGGGTCTGCGGGGCCAAAATGGGGCGAAACGGTGATGTCGGCCCCGGGGGGGGGGACAGCAGGACACGGCCCCCCCCGCCCAGCGGGGACAGGGCGCCCATGTCCCCCCGTGTCCCCGGCACCCGTGGGTGCCCCTGTCACCCTCTGTCCCTACATCCCATGTCCCCATGTCCCCCATGTCCCCATGAACACCCGTGGGTGTCCATGATGTCCCCACGTCCCCACATCCTGCTCCCGTGAACACCGTGGGTGTCCGGGATGTCCCCTCATGTCCCGTGTCCCCACATCCCCCCATGTCCCATGTCCTCACGTCCCCCCGCTCTCATGAACACCCGTGGGTGTCCGTGATGTCCCCATGTCCCCTTTGTCCCCACATCCTGCTCCCATGAACACCTGTGAGCGTCCGTGATGTCCCCATGTCCCCTATGTCCCCATGAACACCCGTGGGTGTCCATGACATCCCCATGTCCCCTATGTCCCCACATCTCCCCATGTCCTCACGTCCCCATGCTCCCACGAATGCCCGTGGGTGTCTGTGATGTCCCCTCATGTCCCCTATGTCCCCCCACATCCCCATGTCCCCTACATCCCCCCACATCTCCCCATGTCCCCCCACGTCCCCATGTCCCCTATGTCCCTCCCTTCCCCCCCGTCCCAGCGCCCCCCTGCTCCCAGGAACCCCCATGGCTATCCGTGATGTCCCAAGTCCCATATGTCCCCCCACGTCCCCTATGTCCCCCCACATTCCCGTGTCCCCCCGCTCCCAGGAACCCCTGCGGGTGTCCGTGATGTCCCCACGTCCCCTGTGTCCCCACATGCCGCTCCCAGGAACCCCCGTGGGTGTCCCTGATGTCCCACGTCCCCTGTGTCCCCACATCCCGCTCCCAGGAACCCCCGTGGGTGTCCCTGATGTCCCATGTCCCCTATGTCCCCACATGCCGCTCCCAGGAACCCCCGTGGGTGTCCCTGATGTCCCATGTCCCCTATGTCCCCACATCCCGCTCCCAGGAACCCCCGTGGGTGTCCCTGATGTCCCATGTCCCCTATGTCCCCACATGCCGCTCCCAGGAACCCCCGTGGGTGTCCCTGATGTCCCATGTCCCCTATGTCCCCACATCCCGCTCCCAGGAACCCCCGTGGGTGTCCCTGATGTCCCATGTCCCCTATGTCCCCACATGCCGCTCCCAGGAACCCCCGTGGCTGTCCCTGATGTCCCGTGTCCCCTATGTCCCCACATGCCGCTCCCAGGAACCCCTGCGGGTGTCCGTGATGTCCCCACGTCCCCTATGTCCCCCCACGTCCCCTACGTCCCCCCACGTCCCCTGTGTCCCCACATGCCGCTCCCAGGAACCCCCATGGGTGTCCCTGATGTCCCGTGTCCCCTATGTCCCCACATCCCGCTCCCAGGAACCCCCGCGGGTGTCCGTGATGTCCCCACGTCCCCTACGTCCCCCCACGTCCCCCGTGTCCCCCCATCCCTCCGCTCCCATCAACACCTGCGGGTGTCCGTGATGTCCCCACGTCCCCCGGGTCCCCTCGCTCCCAGGAACGCCCGCGGGTGTCCCTGCTGTCCCCGTGCCCCCGCCCCCCCCGCGGCGGGGGTCACTTGTAGTTGCCGAAGTGGAGGGCGAGGCGGTCGGCGAGGCAGCGGAAGGCGGCGGGGGGCACGGCGCCCGGCGCCACGGGGTTCCCGAAGAGGCTCAGGCCCTGGTAGTGGGCGCGCTTGGCCCCCGGCGGCGCGCAGAAGTCCTGCGCCCCCACCCGCGCGATGCGGTTCCCGTGCAGGTACACCACCTGCGGGGGGGGGACACCACGGGGGGGGGGGGCGTGAGTGCGGAGAGGAGACACCCGGTGCCCCCAGCGCCTTGCGGTGCTCCCCATGGTCCCAGTGCCCCCCAGCGCCTCCCGGTGCCCCCCAGTGCCTCCCAGTAGCCTCCCAGTGCCCCTAGTGCCTCCCGGTGCCCCCCAGTGCCTCCCAGGCCCTCCCAGTGCCTCCCGGTACCCTCCAGTGCCTCCCAGGCCCTCCCAGTGACTCCCAGCGCCTCCCAGTGACTCCCAGTGCCTCCCGGTGCCCTCCAGTGCCTCCCAGGCCCTCCCAGTGCCCCCCAGTGACTCCCAGTGCCCCCCAGTGACTCCCAGTGCCTCCCAGGCCCTCCCAGTGCCCCCCAGTGCCTCCTGGTGCCCCCCAGTGCCTCCCGGTGCCTCCCAGCGCCTCCCAGTGACTCCCAGTGCCCCCCAGTGCCTCCTGGTGCCCCCCAGTGCCTCCCGGTGCCTCCCAGCGCCTCCCAGGCCCTCCCAGTGCCCCCCAGTGCCTCCTTAGTGCCTCCCAGGCCCTCCCAGTGCCCCCCAGAGACTCCTCGGTGCCCGCCGGTGCCTCCTCGGTGCCCCCCAGTGCCTCCCAGGCCCTCCCAGTGCCCCCCGGTGCCCTCCAGTGCCTCCCAGGCCCTCCCAGTGCCCGCCGGTGCCTCCTCGGTGCCCCCCAGTGCCTCCCAGTGCCCCCCAGTAGCCTCCCAGTGCCTCCTCATTACCTCCCAGTGCCTCCTCGATGCCTCCCAGTGCCCCCCAGCGCCTCCTCGTTACCTCCCAGTGTCCTCCCATGACTCCCAGTGCCCCCCCGTCCCCCCCAGTGTCTCCCAGCGCCCCCCAGCTCCCTCCCCAGGACCCCCCCCGGCCCCCCCGGGCCCCCCGCACCGTGAGGAGGCGCAGGCCGGGCAGCCCCGGGGGCACCCTGCGCAGCCGGTTGTGCTCCAGGCGCAGCTCCCGCAGGGCCCCCAGCGGGCTCAGGCTGCCCTCGGCCACCTCCCGGATCTCGTTGTGGCCCAGGCCCAGCCTGGGGGGGGGACACGGCAGGGGGGGGACACACGGCGGGGGGGGGGACACACAACACACCGTCAGTGAAGGCCGCCAGCCCGCCCCCGTGCTCCCCCCGCCCCCCACGGCCACCGACCGGCCCCCCAGGCCCCCCCCCGTGTCCCCAATCCTGTCCCCAGCCCCCCCCCCAGTCTCCCCAGTGCTGCCCCCCAGTGCCCCCCATCCTGCTTCCAGTCTCTCCCAATCGCTCCCAGTGCCCCCCAGTATCCCCAGTCCTGCCCCCAGCCTCCCCCAGTACCCCCCATCCTGCCCCCAGTCCCTCCCAGTTGCTCCCAGCACCCCCCATCCTGTCCCCAGTCCCTCCCAGTGCCCCCCAGCACCCCCCATCCTGCCCCCAGTCCCTCCCAGTGCCCCCCAGCACCCCCCATCCCGCCCCCAGTCCCTCCCAGTGCCCCCCAGCACCCCCCATCCCGCCCCCAGCCCCTCCCAGTGCCCCCCAGCACCCCCCATCCCGCCCCCAGTCCCTCCCAGTGCCCCCCCATCCTGCCCCCAGTCCCTCCCAGTCACTCCCAGCACCCCCCATCCTGCCCCCAGCCCCTCCCAGTGCCCCCCAGCACCCCCCATCCTGCCCCCAGTCCCTCCCAGTGCCCCCCAGCACCCCCCATCCTGCCCCCAGCCCCTCCCAGTGCCCCCCCATCCTGCCCCCAGTCCCTCCCAGTGCCCCCCAGCACCCCCCATCCCGCCCCCAGTCCCCCCCAGTGCCCCCCCATCCTGCCCCCAGTCCCTCCCAGTGCCCCCCAGCACCCCCCATCCTGCCCCCAGTCCCTCCCAGTGCCCCCAGCACTCCTCATCCTGCCCCCAGTCACTCCCAGCACCCCCCATCCTGCCCCCAGTCCCCCCCAGTGCCCCCCCATCCTGCCCCCAGCCTCCCCCAGTGCCCCCCAGCACCCCCCATCCTGCCCCCAGTCCCTCCCAGTCACTCCCAGCACCCCCCATCCTGCCCCCAGCCCCTCCCAGTGCCCCCCAGCACCCCCCATCCTGCCCCCAGCCCCTCCCAGTCACTCCCAGCACCCCCCATCCCGCCCCCAGCCCCTCCCAGTGCCCCCCAGCGCCCCCCCGTACCGGGCGAGCTGCCCGTAGCGCTTGAGGTCGTCACGCTCCAGGGTCTGGATGCGGTTGTGGTCGAGGTGCAGCTCCCGCAGGGTCTCGGGGAGGTCTGGGGGGGGCACGCGGGGACACGTGGGGACACGCGGGGACACGCGGGGACGGAGCCGCGGGACGGCGGCGGGGAGACGCGCGGGGCGCAGAGCGCGGCGTGACACAGAGGTGGCAGGGAGGGGACAGGGAGGGGACAGGGAGGGGCCCGGCCCTACCCTTGGGGACGCTGGTGAGGCGGGCCTCGGAGATGCGCAGGTAGTTGAGCTTGAGGCCGTCGAAGGCGCCGGGCTCGAAGCCGCTGTTCTCCAGGGGGTTGCCCCCCATCTCTGCGCAGGCGGAGGGGGCGGGTGAGGCCCGGCGCGGCCCCCCCGTCCCCCCCCCCGTGCCCCCCTCCCGCCGCTCACCGATGCAGTTGACGTGGCGCAGGCCGCGGAAGGCGCGGCGCGGCACGGCGCGGATGCGGTTGTCGTGGATGCGCAGCTCCAGCAGCCCCGGGGGCAGGGGCGCGGGGATGGCCGCCAGCCGGTTGTGCGACAGGTAGAGCTTCTCCAGGCGCCGCAGCGGCGCCAGGGCCCCCGCGTGCACCCGCCGCAGCCCGTTGTTCACCAGCACCAGCGCCTGACGCGTGCGACACCGGGACCATGGGGTACAAGGGACACGGGATGCAGGGACCGTGGCAACGCAGGGGACACCGGGACCACGGGAATGTGGGATTCAGGGCGCAGGGGACACCGGGACCATGGGGTACAAGGGACACAGGATGCAGGGACCGTGGCAACGCAGGGGACACCGGGACCATGGGAATGTGGGATTCAGGGCACGTGGGACACCGGGACCATGGGGTACAAGGGACACAGGATGCAGGGACCGTGGCAACGCAGGGGACACCGGGACCACGGGAATGTGGGATTCAGGGTACATGGGACACCGGGACCATGGGGTACAAGGGACACAGGATGCAGGGACCGTGGCAACGCAGGGGACAGGGGACACCGGGACCACGGGAATGTGGGATTCAGGGTACACGGGACACTGGGACCATGGGATAGAGGGGATGTGGGACACTGCGACCACGGGACCATGGGATACAGGGGACGAGGGACACGGGGACCATGGGATTCAGGGACATGGGACACAGGGAAGGTGGGATCATGGGATTCAGGGGACAAGGCATGCTGGGACCATGGGACACAAGGGATGTGGGACACTGGGACCATGGGAACGTGGGATTCAGGGAACAAGGGACACAGGGGACATGGGACCATGGGATTCAGGGGATGTGGGACACTGGGACCAGGGGATTCAGGGGACGTGGGACGCAAGGAACATGGGATTAAGGGAATAAAGGGACACTGGGGCCATGGGATACAGGGGACGTGGGACGCAAGGAACATGGGATTAAGGGAATAAAGGGACACTGGGGCCATGGGATACAGGGGACGTGGGACGCAAGGAACATGGGATTAAGGGAATAAAGGGACACTGGGACCAGGGGATTCAGGGGACGTGGGACACAGGAAACACGGGAACATGGGATACAGAGAATATAGCACACTGGGACCATGGGACACAGGGGACATGGGACACCGGGACCACGGGACGCAGGGGACAAGGGACACAGGAGGCAGGGAACCACGGGACCAGGGAGCAGGGAAGGGAGTCAGGGCCACCCGGAGCCGGGCAGGGTCACCCGGCCCTGGGACAGGGGACGCAGGGGGCACAGGGAGCGGGGCGGGGGCCGGGGGACAGGCGGGGACAGGCGGGGACACGCACGTAGAGGTTGTGCAGGCCCCGGAAGTCGTGGGGACGCAGCTCGGTGATGTGGTTGTTCTGCAGGTCCAGCAGCGTCGTGTCGGGGGGGATGTCCTTGGGCACCTCCGTCAGCCCTGGGGGGGACGGGGGACGGGACCCAGGCGTCCGGGCGCCGCAGGGCACCCGGGGCGCCGCCCTGACCGCCCTCCCCGGGGACCCAGGCGTCCGGGGCCCGGCTCCTCCCCTGAGCGAGACCCCAGTGGCCCCCCTTCCCCAGCCCCAAAGGGCCCAGGAGTCCCGTTCCCCCCCCACCCAGGGGTCCCCACGCCCCAAAGGGCCCAGGCGTCCTGCCCCCCCACACCTAGGGCTCCCCAAACCCCAAAGGGCCCAGGAGTCCTGTTCCCCCCCTCCCCCAGCAGCCCCCCAGCCCCAAAAGGCCCGGGTGTCCCATTCCCCCCCCCCCAGGTCCCCACACCCCAAAGGGCCCAGGCGTCCCGTTCCCCCCCTCCCCCAGGAGCCCCCCAGCCCCAAAGGGCCCAGGCATCCCGCCCCCCAGGCCCCCCCGCCCCAGAGGGCCCAGGCGCCCCCCCCGCCCCCCGCGGGGGCCCCGGCGTCCGGCGGGGGGGCTCACCGAGGTCGGAGCACTGCACCACGCGCAGGTGGCAGTGGCAGCCGAAGGGGCAGAGGCCGCCGTAGGGGGGGGGCTGGGCCTCGGCCTCGGCCTCGGCGTCGGGGGCGCCCGAGGCGGGGAAGGCGCCCGAGGCCTCGTCGCCGCCGTCGCCGCTGTCGTCCGCCTCCGCGGGGGGGGGGGGGGCCTGCCGCGCCGCCCGCCCCCCCGCCGGCGCCCCGGGGCCCTCGTCCAGCGCGAAGTCCCAGAAGCCGCGTTGCTCGAAGGGCAGCGCCCCTGCGCCCAGCGCCAGCGCCAGCAGCACCAGCCCCGCCATCCTGCGGCACCGGCACCGCGCTCGCACGGGCACGGGCCTCGCACGGGCACGGGGATCGCACGGCCACGGGGATCGCACGGGCACTGGGATCGCACGGGGACGGCGCTCACACGGGGACGGGGATCACACGGGGACAGCGCTTGCACGGGGACGGGGATCGCACGGGGACCGGGATCGCACGGGGACGGGGATCGCACGGGGACGGGGACGGCGCTCACACGGGCACGGGGATCGCACGGGCATGGGGATTGCACGGGGACGGCGCTCACACAGGCATGGGGATCACACGGGCACGGGGCCTTGCACGGGGACGGCGATTGCACGGGCATGGGGATCGCACGGGCACGGGGCTCGCACGGGGACGGCGATCGCACGGGCATGGGGATCGCACCGGGATGGCGCTCGCACGGGCACGGGGATCACACGGGGACGGGGATCGCACCGGGACGGCACTCGCACGGGGACGGCACTCGCATGGGGACGGGGCTCGCAAGGGGACGGGGATCGCACGGGGATGGGGATCACATGGGCACGGGGCTCGCACGGGGACGGCGCTCGCACGGGGACGGCGCTCGCACGGGGACAGCGCTCGCACAGGCATGGGGATCGCACGGGCACGGGGCCTTGCATGGGGACGGGGATCGCACGGGCACGGGGATCGCACCAGGACGGCGCTCGCACGGGCACGGGGCTCGCACAGGCATGGGGATCGCACGGGGACGGGGATCGCACGGGCATGGGGATTGCACGGGGACAGGGATCACATGGGCACGGGGATCACACGGGGACGGGGATCGCACGGGCGCGGGGATCGCACGGGGACGGGGCTCGCACAGGCACCGCGCTAGCACGGGGACGGGGCTCACACGGGGACGGGGCTCACACGGGGACGGGGCTCGGACAGGGACGGGGCTCGGACGGGGACAGCGCTCGCACGGGGACGGGGCTCGCACGGGGACAGCGCTCGCACGGGCACGGGGATCGCACAGGCACCGGCCTCACACGGGGACGCGCATCGCACACAGACGCGCCTCACGCCGACGCGCTTCACGCGGGAACACGCATCGTGCAAGGACACGCTTTACATGGGGACACGCCTCCCGCGGGGACACGCCTCGCACGGGGACACGCCTCGCACGGGAACACGCCTCGCATGGGACACACCTTACATGGGGACACGCTTCCCACAAGGACGTGTCTCGCACGGGGACACGCCTCGCACGGGGACACGCCTCCCCCGGGACCCGCTCCACGCAGACATGTCTCGCACGGGAACATGTCTCGCACGAGCGCGCAGGGCCGTGCCGGGGGCCGCGGCGCTGCCATGGCCAGCGGGCGGGGCGGGGGGGGCCGGGGCGCCCGGACGCCTGGGCCCTCTCCCAGCCGCGGGCGGGGCGTGGTGCCCGGCGGTCGGAGCGGGGGACGTGTCCCGGACGCCCCGGCCCTTCTGGGGGGAGCCCGGACGCCTGGGTCCCGCCGAGCGCGGCGGGGGTGGGCAGGGTGCCACGTTAGCAGGTTGGCGGCGGTGATGGGGGGGGGGGCTGCTGGCTCCCGCCGCGGGCCCAGGCGTCCGGGGCGGGGGGGGGGTGGCGCCGCGGGCAGGGGCGAGCGGCCAGGCCGCGGGCACCGGGCCACGGGCCACGGGCTGGCACCGGCCGCCGGGCGGGGCTGCCCGGACGCCTGGGTCCCGGGGCTGGGGGAGGGGGGGCCCGGACGCCTGGGCTCTCCTGGCTGCGAGGGGGGGGCTGGCGGCCAAGCCGCCTCGGAGCGTCTGGGAGCGGGGGAAAATCCGACGAAGCGTTTCCGTCCCGCCGGCCCTGCCAAGGCGGGAGGGAGGGAGGCAGGCGGCGGAGGGAGGGGAGGGGGCCGGCGGGACGGACCCAGGCGGCCGGGCGCCCCCGACCAGCCCCCCCGTCCAGGGAGCCCAGGCGTCCGGGCGCCCCAAACTGCTCCCCCCCCGTTTGGGGAGCCCAGGCGTCCGGGAGCCCAAAATCATCCCCCCCGTCCAGGGAGCCCAGGCGTCCGGGCGCCCCAAACTGCTCCCCCCCGTCTGGGGAGCCCAGGCGTCCGGGAGCCCCTAATCATCCCCCCCGTCCAGGGAGCCCAGGCGTCCGGGCGCCCCAAACTGCTCCCCCCCCGTCCGGGGAGCCCAGGCGTCCGGGAGCCCCTAATCATCCCCCCCGTCCAGGGAGCCCAGGCGTCCGGGCGCCCCAAACTGCTCCCCCCCGTCTGGGGAGCCCAGGCGTCCGGGAGCCCAAAATCATCCCCCCCGTCCAGGGAGCCCAGGCGTCCGGGCGCCCCAAACTGCTCCCACCCCGTCTGGGGAGCCCAGGCGTCCGGGAGCCCCTAATCATCCCCCCCGTCCAGGGAGCCCAGGCGTCCGGGTGCCCCAAACTGCTCCCCCCCGTCCAGGGAGCCCAGGCGTCCGGGAGCCCAAAATCATCCCCCCGGTCTGGGGAGCCCAGGCGTCCGGGCGCCCCAAATCCCCCCCCCAGGTGTCCAGGAGTTCAAACCAGCCCCCCCTGCCAGAGCCCAGGCGTCCGGGCGCCCCAAACCCCCCCCCACCGCCACCGGGGAGCCCAGGAGCCCCGAGCTCCACCGAGGAGCCCAGGCGTCCGGGAGCCCCTGGCCAGGGAGCCCAGGCGTCCGGCGCCTCCCGTTCAAACTCGGCGCGCGGAGGGGACCCAGGCGTCCCGACACCGACGCGCCGCCGCCGCTCCCGCCCCGCGCGCTGCCAGAGAGCCCAGGCGTCCGGGGACCCGCTTTCCCCCTAGGATGCTCCGGGCGAGAGAGGGACCCAGGCGTCCGGGCAGCGCGGAGCTCCCCCCCAGCCCGGGGCGTCCCGCGGCGGAGAGGGACCCAGGCGTCCGGGCAGCGCGGAGCTCCCCGGGGCGGCCGCGGGGGGACCCGGGCGTCCGAGGGGCCCCGGCGTCCGGGCGGGCACCCACCTTGTCGGGGAGGCCGGACTCTCGCTCCCGTCCCGTCGCCGCCTCGGGACCGAAGTGGCGGCGCGCACGCGGGGCCCCCTCGCACGCGCGCCCCCCCCTCGCACGCGCACGCGCCCCCCCCTCGCACACGCGCGCGTTCCCCCCCCCCCCCCCCCCCGCCCCACGCCAGATGGTTCCTATCAGGCACCTGCCAAAAAAGCCAAATTCGAGCGCGAGGGCGGAAAAACGAAGCCCGGCCCGGGGCTGGAGGGGACCCAGGCGTCCGGGCCCCCCCCCACCCCGCCCTGCCCCGGGGACCCCGGGGGACCCAGGCGTCCGGGCGCTACCTGGCACGGGGAGACCCGCTGGAGCGGGGCCCGGACGCCTGGGCCCCCCGGGGGGGGCTGGACACCTGGGGGTCCGGGGGGGGGCCCGGACGCCTGGGTCCCTCGGGGGGGGGTCCGGACACCGCAGCTTCCCCGCTCTGCCCCACGGTGCCCCTATGGCGCCCTATAGCACGGCCTATAACAGCCCGGGCCCCGTAGCGCCCCTATGGCGCCCCTACAACTCTCTGCCCCACGGCGCCCCGGCGGCAGCCCTACAAGTCCGTGACCCACGGCGCCTCCTGCAGCCCCCCTGTAAGACCCCCTGCCCTATAGCGCCCTATAGCTCCCCTATGCTGCCCCTGCCCCCTAGCACCACTGTACCACCCCGTGACACCCCTGCCCTATAGCGTTCTCTACAGCGCCCCTATAACCCACTGGTGCCTTTACAGCAGCCCTATAACACGCCTGACCCACAGCTCTTCTATAGAGCCCCACGGTGTCCCTATGGCACCCCCATAGCACCTCCTGCCCCATAGCATCCCTATAGCGCGTCCTGCCCCATAGGACCCCTATAGCATCCCTGTAGCACCTCCTGCCCCATAGCACTTCCTGCCCCTATAGGACCCCCACAGCACTTCCACGGCATCCCTATAGCATCTCCTGCCCCATAGCATCCCTATAGCATCCCTACAGCAGCCCCATAGCACCTCCTGCCCCACAGCATCCCGATAGCAGCCCCATAGCACCTCCCGCCCCACAGCATCCCCATAGCGTCCCTACAGTACCTCCTGCCTCTCCAGGACCCCTACAGCATCCCCATAGCAGCTCCTGCCCCATAGCGTCCCCCCAGCAGCCCCCCCGGACCCCGCGCGCCGGCCCCCCCGGCCCGGGCGGGCTGTTTGCACAGCTGGGCCGCCTCGTGCCTTCCCCATCACGTCAGCCCCGCGCGGGCCCAGGCGTCCGGGCACCGGCCCCGGGGAGGGGGCGAGTGGGGGTGCCCGCCCGCGGATCGGGGCCCCGGCGTGCCCCCGCGCCCCCCGCGCGTCCCTGGCGTGTGCCAGCCATGTCCCCAGCGTGTCTCATGTCCCTGGCGTGTGCAAGCCGTGTCCCCAGCATGTCCCATATCCCTGGCATGTCCCTGGCATGTACAAGCTGTGTCCCTGGCATGTCTCGTGTCCCTGGCGTGTGCAAGCCATGTCCCCAGCGTGTCTCGTGTCCCTGGCATGTGCAAGCCGTGTGTCCCCAGCGTGTCCCTGGCGTGTGCAAACCGTATCCCCAGCATGTCTCGTGTCCCTGGCGTGTGCAAGCCGTGTCCCCAGCGTGTCTCTGGCACGTGCAAGCCGTGTGTCCCCAGCATGTCTCGTGTCCCCAGCATGTCCTTGGCATGTGCACGCGTGTCCCCAGCACGTGCCTCATCTCCCTGACACATGTGAGCCATGTGCCCCAGGCCCCTGACATGTCCATGGCGTGTGCCTCATGTCCCCAGTGCATGTGACATCCCCATGCGTGTCCTTGGCGTGTCCCTGGCGCGTGCGAGCCGTTTGTCCCAGTGCGTCGCACGTCCTTAGCGTGTTCCTGGCGTGTGCGAGCCACGTGTCCCCAGAACGCGCGAGCGGCACGTCCCCGGCACGCGCAGCGTGGCCTTGGCGTGTTCCTGGCATGTGAAGTGTGTCCCCCGCGTGTGTGAGCCGTGTGCGAGGGGGGTGTCAGGGGAAGGGGACCCGGATGCCTGGGCCCCTTCGCAGGGACGTGGGGGGGCAGCAGGGTCCTGGGGAGACCGCGGCCCCTCCCCCCGGGGGACCCAGGCGTCCGGGCCCCTCTCACCTGGTTCCCATTAAAGCCGGTTCGGAGCAGTTAATTCTCCGCTTACGTCATTTTGGCCCAAAAGCTCCCGGCATGGGGGAAACACCCGGACACCTGGGTCCCCTCCCGGAGCCGCTGGGCGAGGCGGCCCGCCAGGACGCCTGGGCTCCTTCCCCGGCCGGTTGGGGGGGGGGGGGGGGGGGGCTGGGCCTGGAGCCCGGACGCCTGGGTCCCAGCCGCGCCAGGACCCCTCCTGGGCCGGGGGGGGGGCGGGGGGGGAGGGGACCCAGGCGTCCGGGGCGGGGGGAGGGAAGGAGGCGGCGGTGGTGCAGCAGGAGCGTTTATTGGGGTCCCAGTGAGACCAGTTTGGGAGGGGCAGTGCTGCCAGTGCTCCCAGTGCCCTCAGGCCAGCGGCCCGGGGGGGGCCAGGCCGGGCCCCGTGTCCCCCCTGCAAGGGAAGGGGCCATGTTGGGGGGAGGGGACCACGGTGTCCCGTGTCCCCTGCCTGTGTCCCCCGGCCGTGTCAGCCCGTGGCATCCCATGTCCCCCTCTGTGTCAGCCCGTGTCCCCCACCGGTGTCAGCCTGTGGCATCCCGTGTCCCCATGTTCTCAACCTGTGTCCCTGTGTGATCCCATGTTCCCCATGTCCCGTGTCATCCCATGTTCCCCATGTCCTGTGTCATCCTGTGTCCCCCACCGGTGTCAGCCTGTGGCATCCCATGTCCCCATGTCCTGTGTCATCCCGTGTCCCCCACCTGTGTCAGCCTATGGCATCCCATGTCCCCATGTTCTCAACCTGTGTCCCCGTGTGATCCTGTGTTCCCCATGTCCTGTGTCATCCTGTGTCCCCCACCTGTGTTGGCCCATGACATCCCATGTTCCCCATGTCCTGTGTCAGTCATCTCACGTCCCCCACCCTTGTCAGCCTGTGGCATCCCATGTCTCCCATGTCCTGTGCCATCCCACGTCCCTATGTTCTTAACCTGTGTCATCCCACGTCCCCATGTTCTCAGCCCGTGTCCCCCACCCATGTCAGCCCGCATCACCCCATGTTCCCTGCCTGCATCATCCCATGTCCCCCGGAAGCTCTGTGTCCCGTATCCTGTGTCATCCCGTGTCTCCTCCATCGCCCTGTTCTCAGCCCGTGTCCTCCACACGTATCATCCCATGTCCCCACCATCCCCAGTCCGTGTAATCCCGTGTCCCCCGACCCATTTCCCGCCTCCCGTTTAACCCCGTGTCCCCCGACCCGTTTCCCGCCTCCCGTGTAGTCCCGTGGCCCCCCCGGGCGCTGCCCTACCGGAGGCGCCGGGCGAGGCCCCGCTGCCGGCGCAGGGCCTGGCGCAGGAGGGCCCCCAGCGCCCGCTTCTCCGCGCACGCCTCCGCCAGGCGCCGCTCCGCCTCGGCCGC
Organism: Dromaius novaehollandiae; assembly: GCF_036370855.1. NCBI lineage: Eukaryota > Metazoa > Chordata > Aves > Casuariiformes > Dromaiidae > Dromaius > Dromaius novaehollandiae. The sequence continues at coordinate 287,158 of NC_088136.1, forward strand.
CCGGGCCCCCGCCTCCTCGCACCTGCGCCACACGCGTGTTAGGGCGTGTCGGGGCTTCGGGGGGGGGGAAAACGGGGGGGGCCGGGGCTCCCGTGCGCTCACCTGGCGTCCAGCGCGGCGCGGCGGGCGGCCAGGGCGGCCGCCTCCTCCCGCAGCCCCGCCAGCTCCTGGCGCAGCCCCTGCAGCGCTGCCGCCGCCGCGGCCTGCTGCCCTGCCAGGCGGCCCCGCAGCTGGCACAGCGCCGTCCCCGCCGCCTGCGGGCACGGGGCGCGCGTGGGACGCGGGGCGGGGACACGGGAGGGCAGGGGGGCAAACACGGGGGGGGGGACGTGGGGACAGACGCACGGAAAGGGCACGGACACGGGGAGGGCAAGGGACAGACGTGGGGACCCCCATCGCCCCCCTGGGATGACTGACAGGGGGCAACAGCCAGCCCTGCCCCTCCCACTAGCCCCACCCCCTGGGATGATTGACAGTGCATCAGTCCCACCCCCAGGCAGGAGGCTCAGGACAAGCCCCACCCCTTGGGATGATTGACAGGGCACTAGCCCCACCCCCAGGCAGGAGACTCACGACAAGCCCCACACCCTGGGGTGATTGACAGGGCACCAGCCTCACCACCTGGGCAGGAGGCTCAGGACAAGCCCCACCCCCTGCAGGGCTGGCCCCGCCCAGAAAGGGGGCGTGGCCCCAGCACACTACCCATGCAAGCACCCTCTGTGAGGGGGCGTGGCCAAGACACAAGGCCCCGCCCCCCGACCCACCTGCCGGCTGGCCCCCAGGGCAGCGCAGAGGGCGGCGACCTCCCGGGTCAGCGCCTGGTGGGCGGGGTCGGGGCAGGGGGCGGGGCCAGGGGCGGAGCCAGCCCCCAGGGCCCTCCGGGCCTCAGCCAGCTCCTCCCGGGCCCCCGCGGCCTCCTGCTCCGCCTGCGGGGAGGGAGACGGGGTCAGCCGGACGCCTGGGTCCCCTGCGCACCCACCCCCACCTGGCTGAGCCACCCCTCCTCCCCCAGAAGCTCCACCCCCAGGGGGGCAGGCCCCACCCTGTCATGACAGGCCCCACCCCATCGTGACAGGCCCCGCCCTGACCTGGAGGAGCTGCTCCCGCAGCCGGTGGATCTCGGAGAGGCTCATCTCGCTGAAGAGGTCCGCGACGAGGCCCGGCGCGGGGCCGGGTGAGTCGCCGGGCACCGGGGCGGCGTTGGTGCCGTCGCCCTCCCCATCGGGGCCCCCCGGGCCAGCGGCCGCCTGCTCCCGGCGCCGCTCCCGCTCGGCCGCCAGCGCCCCCAGGGCCTCCTCGAGGCGCCGCTCCGCCTGCGCCCGGAGCCGCTCCTGCTCGGCCAGCCGGGCCCCGGCCTGCGCCAGCTCCTCCGCGCGCTGCTGGCCCTCCTGCCGCAGCGCCTCCAGCTCCGCCTGCCGCGGCAACCGGGCGATGGGGTCCTCACCCGATCCGGACGCCGGGGTCCTCCCTGCGCGGGCGCCGGTCCCTCCTCACGGGACCTACCTGGCTGCTCGCGAGCAGGCAGACCTGCTTCTGGAGGGAGGCGATCTCCTCCTCCAGGTCGCGGCGCTCCTGCTGCCGCTGGGGCTCCGCTTCCCGGTGCTGCCGCAGCGCGTCCCGCAGCTGGGCGCGCTCGCCCGACAGCGCCTGGCGCTCCTGGAGAGGGAGAAGGGACTTCAGCACCCACGGGTGGCCCTGATCCTCCCTGCGCCCTCCCCGGGGCGTCCCCCCTCACCTGCCGCAGGTCCTGCAAGGCCGCAGCCAAGCGCTCGTTCTCCGCCTGGGCGTCGCGGAGCTGACCCTGGAGCTGCCGCAGGTCCCCCCGCTGCTCCTCCAGGCGGGCGCCCAGCTGGGCCTCTTTGGCTGCGGCCTCCTGCACCAGGGCCTCCTCCCGGCTCTCGCTGGCGGCCACCGCCCGCTTCTGGCCGCTCTGGGCCTCTGCCAGGGCCTGTGCGGGGAAACGGAGGTATGAAAAAGGGGGACGAGGCCACCACCGCGGTGTCCACCCCCCTCCCCGCCCAGGGGGGAGTCCCAGTACCTCAGTGGCACAGGCCAGCTCCACGCGCAGGGCCTCCAGCTGCCCCTCGAGATCCCGGCAGCGCTGGCGCAGCTCGCCGTTCTCCTCCAGCAGGGCCAGCCCGCAGCGGGCCGCCTGCTCCTGGGCCCGCGTGGCCTCCTGCAGCTCCGCCGTCAGCCGCAGCACCTCGGCGCGCAGCCCGCTGCTCTCCTCCTCCTCCGCCGCCGCCATGGGGGTCCCCCGGGGGGCTGAGGGGCCCCAGAGACTGTGAGAGGAGCAGCGCTGCCCCAGACAGAAAATCGCCCTTTTCCTGAGGTAAATTAGCACCCTCAAGGGGGGGAACCATGACTCCCTCGCCTGGAGGCAAGTGGGGAAACCGCCCTTCTGCGGAGGCAGGGGGAACGCACCGCCCCCCGCCCGCCAATCACAGTGCAGCGACGGAGCACGTGACAGCCCTTTCCCGCCGAAAAGAGCCCGCCACACGCCGCTCGCCAATGAGAGCATAGCACACACCAGGTGACCGGCTCTTCCCGCGCAAAATAACAGCTCGGCAGGTGCCCCCCCCCCCGTGCCCCTCTCCGCCAATCAGAGCACGGCGCTCGTGACAGGGCACAGGTGACCGGCCCTTCCCGCCCAAAGTAACGGTTCGGCACGCGCCTCCTCCCCCTGTGCCCCTCTCCGCCAATCAGAGCACGGCGCTCGTGACAGGGCACAGGTGACCGGCCCTTCCCGCCCAAAGTAACGGTTCGGCACGCGCCTCCTCCCCCCGTGCCCCTCTCCGCCAATCAGAGCACGGCGCTCGTGACAGGGAACAGGTGGCCGCCCTTCCCGCCCAAAATAACGGCTCGGCTCGCGCCGCTCCCGCCCTTTTCCGCCAATCACAGCGCAGCGCGTGCCCTCCCCACCCACCAATCAGAACACGGCGCTCATGACAGGGAACAGGTGGCCACCCTTCCCGCCGAAAATAACGGCTCGGCTCGCGCCGTTCCCGCCCTTTTCCGCCAATCACAGAGCAGCGCGTGCCCTCCCCACCCACCAATCAGAGCACGGCGTTCACGCCACGGCCCACGTGGGAGCCCCTTCCCGCCCAAAATAACAGCTCGGCACGCGCCTCCTACCCCCGTGCCCCTCTCCGCCAATCAGAGCACGGCGCTCATGACAGGGGACAGGCAGCCGCTTTTCCTGCCGAAAGTAACGGTGCGGCACGCGCCCCCCCCCCCGTGCCCCTCTCCGCCAATCAGAGCACGGCGCTCGTGACGGGGAACAGGTGGCCGCCCTTCCCGCCGAAAATAACGGCTCGGCTCGCGCCGCTCCCGCCCTTTTCCGCCAATCACAGCGCAGCGCGTGCCCTCCCCACCCACCAATCAGAACACGGCGTTCTCGCCACGGCCCACGTGGGAGCCCCTTCCCGCCGAAAATAACGGCTCGGCTCGCGCCGCTCCCGCCCTTTTCCGCCAATCACAGAGCAGCGCGTGCCCTCCCCACCCACCAATCAGAACACGACGTTCACGCCACGGCCCACGTGGGAGCCCCTTCCCGCCCAAAAAAACAGCTCGGCACGCGCCTCCTCCCCCCGTGCCCCTCTCCGCCAATCAGAGCAAGGCGCTCGTGACAGGGGACAGGCAGCCGCTTTTCCTGCCGAAAGTAACGGTGCGGCACGCGCCCCCCCCCCGTGCCCCTCTCCGCCAATCAGAGCATGGCGCTCGTGACAGGGAACAGGTGGCCGCCCTTCCCGCCGAAAATAACGGTGCGGCTCGCGCCGCTCCCGCCCTTTTCCGCCAATCACAGAGCAGCGCGTGCGTTCCCCACCCACCAATCAGAACACGGCGTTCACGCCACGGCCCACGTGGGAGCCCCTTCCCGCCGAAAATAACGGCTCGGCTCGCGCCGCTCCCGCCCTTTTCCGCCAATCACAGAGCAGCGCGTGCCCTCCCCACCCACCAATCAGAGCACGGCGTTCACGCCACGGCCCACGTGGGAGCCCCTTCCCGCCCGAAATAACGATTTGGCTCGCGCCGTTCCCGCCCTTTCCGCCAATCACAGCGCAGCGCGTGCCCTCCCCACCCACCAATCAGAACACGGCGCTCGTGACAGGGAACAGGTGGCCGCCCTTCCCGCCCAAAATAACGGCTCGGCTCGCGCCGCTCCCGCCCTTTTCCGCCAATCACAGAGCAGCACGTGCCCTCCCCACCCACCAATCAGAACACGGCGCTCGTGACAGGGGACAGGTGGCCACCCTTCCCGCCCAAAATAACGGCTCGGCTCGCGCCGCTCCCGCCCTTTTCCGCCAATCACAGAGCAGCGCGTGCCCTCCCCACCCACCTATCAGAGCACGGCGTTCACGCCACGGCCCACGTGGGAGCCCCTTCCCGCCCAAAAAAACAGCTCGGCACGCGCCTCCTCCCCCCGTGCCCCTCTCCGCCAATCAGAGCAAGGCGCTCGTGACAGGGGACAGGCAGCCGCTTTTCCTGCCGAAAGTAACGGTGCGGCACGCGCCCCCCCCCCGTGCCCCTCTCCGCCAATCAGAGCATGGCGCTCGTGACAGGGAACAGGTGGCCGCCCTTCCCGCCGAAAATAACGGTGCGGCTCGCGCCGCTCCCGCCCTTTTCCGCCAATCACAGAGCAGCGCGTGCGTTCCCCACCCACCAATCAGAACACGGCGTTCACGCCACGGCCCACGTGGGAGCCCCTTCCCGCCGAAAATAACGGCTCGGCTCGCGCCGCTCCCGCCCTTTTCCGCCAATCACAGAGCAGCGCGTGCCCTCCCCACCCACCAATCAGAGCACGGCGTTCACGCCACGGCCCACGTGGGAGCCCCTTCCCGCCCGAAATAACGATTTGGCTCGCGCCGTTCCCGCCCTTTCCGCCAATCACAGCGCAGCGCGTGCCCTCCCCACCCACCAATCAGAACACGGCGCTCGTGACAGGGAACAGGTGGCCGCCCTTCCCGCCCAAAATAACGGCTCGGCTCGCGCCGCTCCCGCCCTTTTCCGCCAATCACAGAGCAGCACGTGCCCTCCCCACCCACCAATCAGAACACGGCGCTCGTGACAGGGGACAGGTGGCCACCCTTCCCGCCCAAAATAACGGCTCGGCTCGCGCCGCTCCCGCCCTTTTCCACCAATCACAGAGCAGCGCGTGCCCTCCCCACCCACCTATCAGAGCACGGCGTTCACGCCACGGCCCACGTGGGAGCCCCTTCCCGCCCAAAATAACGGCTCGGCTCGTGCACTACACCTGCTTCTCTCCACCAATCACAGCACAGCACACATGCCACGTGATAGGCTCTTCCCGCCCAAAATAACGGTTCGGCGCGCGCCCTCCCCCCCCTCCCGCGCCTCTCCAGCACTCAGAGCACGCGCGACGGATCATGTGACCGCCCCTTCCCGCCGAAAGCGGTGTGCGCCCCCCGCCCCCTTCTCCGCCAATCAGAGCGCTGCGCGCCCCCCCCGCCCCTTCCCGCCCGCGGGGGCGGGGCCGCCCCTTCCCCGCTCCGCCAACGGGCGCGCGTTGCGCCCGCGGAAAAGGCGTGGCCAGCCCGGACCCCCTCAGCGCCGTAGCCGGGTCGGTAACGGCTCCCTCCTCCTCCCGGGGGGAGCCCCCCCCTCCGCCCGGCGGCCTCCCGCCCCCGCCGGGCTCTACCTGCACGCGCCGCTCCCCCCCGCCCAGCCCCTGCCGCCGTTCGAAAAACCTAACGGAAACCAGAAGCCCCGCCCTCCCATTCGCGGTCGGCGCGCCGCGCGCTGATTGGCCTCCGCTGCCGCCCGCCTTCCTCTGATTGGCCGTCTCGCGCTTCGGTCCGTCCCCCCCCGCTCTCCCGCCTCCGCTGCCGACTAGGAAGCGGAAAGCCGCTGGCCCCGCCCTCCGCGGTGACACGGCGCCCCCTGATTGGAGGAGGAGGTGCTGCTCCGCCCCACCCGCGCTCTCTTCTCATTGGCCACCGCCGCCTGTTTTCCGCCGAACTGTCGAGGCGCGAGGCCGGCACGCGCCGCGGCCCGGGGGGAGCGGGACAACGCGGATGGACAACCCCCTCGACCAATAGCAGCTCTCCGTGCTAGACATGTGCCTCCTCATTGGTTGGGAGCAAGATGGGCGGGCAGAGGCCACTTTCCCCAGGCCTGGGGGGGGCGGCCTTTCCCCCCCTCCAGCCCCGTGGGCTCATGGGAAGGGGACGCCCTTGGCGTGAGCCCCAGAGGCTCATGGGAAGGGGCTACCATTGGCGTGAGCCCCAGGGGTTCATGGGAAGGGATCCCAGCCACAGCTGCCCCCTTGGCATGAGTCCCAGGGGCTCATGGGAAGGGGCCGCCCTTGGCGTGAGCCCCAGAGGCTCATGGGAAGGGGCCCCGGGGCGCGGAGGAGGGAGCCAGGCGGCGCGTACAGAAGTTACAAACCTTTATTCGCTATGGTGCCCGCGGGGGGGGGGCTACATCTCTCTTTTTTTTTTTTTTTTCTTTTTCTCCCTGTTTTTTCTCCCCGTTTTGGCTGCGTGGCTACGGGGGCGGCGCCGGCCCTCCGCGGGGGTATGTACAGCGGGGAGGGGGCGCGGGGCGGGGTGTTCCCCCCCCCCCCGGGCGCTTGCTTTACGAAAGCAATGGGGGGGGGCACGGGGCGCGGGGCCCCTACGCCGGCGACACGGAGGAGTTGGAGACGGACGAGACCTCGGTGCGGGAGGTGGAGACCTCGGAGCCGTCGTCCACCTTCTTCCCAAACAGTTGCAATATGCAGTTCCGGAACTGGGGGGGGGTGAGGGGGGGGGTCAGCAGGGGGTGTCCCAGCCCCATGTCCCATGTCCCAGCCCCACATCCCACGTCCTAGCCCCATGTCCCCCATCTCCAGCCCGTGTCCCATGTCCCAGCCCCATATCCCATGTCCCAGCTCCACGTCCCACGTCCTAGCCCCATGTCCCCCATCTCCAGCCCGTGTCCCATGTCCCAGCCCCGTGTCTTAGCTCCATGTCCCATGTCCTAGTGCCATGTCCCAGCCCCATGTCCCATGTCCCCGACCCATGTCCCCCATCTCCACCCCATGTCCCATGTCCCAGACCTGTGTCCCACATCTGTGTCCCATGTCCTAGCCCCGCATCCCATGTCCCAGCCCCATGTCCCACGTCCTAGACCCATGTCCCCCATCTCTACCCTGTGTCCCATGTCCCAGCCCCACCTCCCATGTCACAGCCCCACGTCCTAGCTCCATGTCCCATGTCCCAGACCCATGTCCTAGCCCCATGTCCCACATCTCCACCCCACATCCTAGCCCCACGTCCCGGGTCCCAGCCCCACTTCCCGTGTCCCAGCCCTGTGTCCCGTGTCTCTGCCCTGTATCCCACACCTACGCCCTGCGTCCCAGCCCCACGTCCCACGTCCCAGCCTCGTGTCCCGGCCCCAGCCCCAGCCCCACGTCCCCCGTCTCAGCCCCGCGGCGCGGGCCGGCGGCGAGCTGGCACCCACCTGCCTGTTCATGAAGACGTAGATGATGGGGTTGTAGATGGTGGCGCTCTTGGCGAAGTAGGCGGGCAGGGCGGCCGCCAGCGGGTGGAAGGCGTAGCCGGGGTTGGCGGCGGCGAAGCAGGCGAAGAAGGTGTAGGGGCCCCAGCAGAAGCAGTAGGCCAGGATCATCACCACCACCATGCGCGACACCTCCTTCTCCGCCTTCTGCGTCGACTCCGACTCCTTCTGCTGGGCTGCCACCTGGGGGGCGCGGGGGGGGAGCGTCAGGGGGGCGGGGGGCATCCGGGGGGGCAGCTGGGCTCCCTGTGGGTCTGTGGGGGGGTCTGTGGTGCTCCCCGTGGGTCTTGGGGGAAGTCTGAGGGGGTCTATGGGGTGGAGCTGGGCTCCCTATGGGTGTGGGGGGGGTCTATGGGGTGGATCTGGGCTCCCTGTAGGTGTGGGGGGGTCTATGGGGTGGAGCCGGGCTCCCTGGGGGTATGGGGGGGTCTATGGGGTGGAACTAGGCTCCCCGTGGGTCTTCAGGGGTCTCTGAGGGGATCTATGGGGTGGAGCTGGGCTCCCCATGGGTGTGGGGGGGGGGTCTATGGGGTAGAGCTGGGCTCCCTGTAGGGAAGGGGGGGGTCTATGGGGTAGAGCTGCGCTCCCTCTGGGTATGGGGGGGTCTATGGGGTGGAGTTGGGCTCCCAGTGGGTCTGGAGAGGGGCTATGGGGTGGAGCTGGGCTCCCTGTGGGGATGGGGGGGGTCTATGGGGCAGAGCTGGGCTCTCTGTGGGGATGGGGGGGTCTATGGGGCGGAGCTGGGCTCTCTGTGGGGATGGGGGGGTCTATGGGGCAGAGCTGGGCTCCCTGTGGGTGGGTGTGGGGGGTCTATGGGGTGGAGCTGTGCTCCCTGTGGGGATGGGGGGGTCTATGGGGCAGAGCTGGGCTCTCTGTGGGGATGGGGGGGTCTATGGGGTGGAGCTGGGCTCTCTGTGGGGATGGGGGGGGTCTATGGGGCAGAGCTGGGCTCCCTGCGCGTCCCCAACCCCACAGGGCAGCCATCTACAGGGTGAGCTGGGCTCCCCGTGGGTCTGGCCCCGGTCCCCGGCCCCGCGCCGTGGGGCAGCGCCGTGGGGCAGGGCCCACTCACCGCCCGGATGGCCAGCCAGACTTGGAGGTAGCAGAGGATGATGATGGTGAGGGGGAAGAAGCAGCAGGTCACCATGAGCACCACCATGTAGGACTGCACGCCGGGGTCGGAGCTGCCGCTGAAGACGTCGGGGCCGCAGGACGTCTTCAGCCCGTGGGGCCAGTACCTGGGGGGCCGGGGCGGTGAGGGGCCGCCGTGGGGCCGGGCGCCCGCCGCCACCCCCCCCCCGCGCCCCCCGGCCCCACCTGCTCCAGCCGAAGATGGGCGGCGCGGTCCAGGAGCAGGCCCAGATCCAGGAGAAGAGGATGCCGGCCACCGCCAGCTTCCCGTCGAACTTGATGTTGCCGAAGGGCTTGCAGACCACGAACCACCGCTCCCACGAGATGATGGCCAGCGACCACAGCGCCGTGATGCCTGCGGGGTCCCGGCGGGGGTCAGCGGCCCCACGGCGCTCGGCCCCACGGCAGCCGGCCCCACGGCGCTCGGCCCCATGGAGATCGGCCCCGCGGCTCGCCTGTGGCGCTGGCGGAGTCTCGCAACCCAGCTCGTGGCTGGCAGCCTCCCCAGCCCTGCCCCACGGCTCAGCCCCACGGCTCTCTGTCCCCCTTCCCTGCCCCATGGCTCTCAGTGCCCCCCCAGCCCTGACCCACAGCTCAGCCCCCCCCAGCTCTATGCTGCTGCTCAGCCCCATGGCTCTCTGTCCCCCATCCCTGCCCCATGGCTCTGAGCCCCCCAGCCCTGCCCCACGGCCCTGCCCCATGGCTCTTAACCCCCCCTCCAGCCCTGCCCCACGGCTCTGCCTCACAACTCTGAGCCCTGACACGGCCCTGCCCCACAGCTCTGACCCCCCCCGGCTCTCAGCCCCCCTCCAGCCCTGCCGCACGGTTCTGAGCCCTCCCTAGCCCTGCCCCATGGCCCTGCCCCACAGCTCTGAGTCCCCCCACAGCTCTCAGCCCCCCTCCAGCCCTGCCCCACGGCTCTGACCCCCCCCGGCCCTGCCCCTCGGCGCTGCCCCCCATCTCCGAGCCCCCCGGCGGGCGCCTCACCGCAGGCGGAGACGGTGTAGCCCTCGATGATGCAGAGCGGGTGGCCCAGGACGAAGTAGCCCGAGATCTGGTTGATGACGCTGATGGTGCTGGCGATGACGGTCTCGCCCAGGTCGGCCACCGCCAGGTTCACCAGGATCCAGTTGAGCGGGTGCCGCAGCTTCTTGAACTTCCAGGTGGCCACGAGCACCAGCCCGTTGGTGAACACCGAGGCCACCACCACGAAGATCATCCACAGCGAGGTCAGGTTGTACACCCAGCGCGGCGCGATGTGGTAGTTGGGGCCCTCGAAGGGACCTGGGGACGCGGCGGCGGCGCGGGGTCAACACCCGCCACCGCCACCACCCCGCGCCGCCGCCCCGGCCGGCGACTCACCCCGCGTGTTGTTGCTGTTGGTGTAGGTGAAGACGCTGTCACGCGTGGTGTCCTCGTCCTCGTGCCGCCGGCGGGCGGCGAACACCGCGGCCTCCCAGGCCTGCGTCATGGTGCCCGCGCGGGCGGGCGGGCGGGCGGGCGAGCGAGCGAGCGTGCGTGGGGGGCGGCCGGCCCCCGGGCCCCGCACCACCGCCGGCCTCGTGCGCCGCACCGCCGCCGCACCGCCGCACTGCCGCACCGCCGCCGGCCTCGGGGGCGACTGCGGGCTCTGCGCGCCGGGCTCTGCCGCCCGCCGCCCGCGCCCCGCGTTTTATACCCACCCCCCCAGGATTAGCCCGGTGCCCCCGATCCCCCCAAAGCCCCCCTGATCCCTTAATTGGGCTCCGGCCCCCGGCCCGGCGTCACCCGCCCGCTTTGCCGAGCACCTCGGGTGAGCGCTGATTGGGATTGACGCGGGCGGCTAATCCGCCCCCCCTCCCCGTCACCCGCAATTTCCTAAGAGCCCGTTTCCCTAACGAGGGCGGCGCCGGCCCCCCCACCCCGCCCCGTGGCCCCATTTCCCTCGCCGGGCCCCCAACCCCGGCCTCGCCGCCCCGGCGCCTCCGGAGCGTCACCCGGACCCGGGGCTGCACCCCGAGCGGGGCTGCCTACAGCCAAACCTGTCACCCGGACCAAGGGCTGCACCCCAAACAGGGCTACCTACAGCCCAACACCGACATCCATCACCCAGACCACCAGCTACACCCCAAACGGGGCTTCCTGCAGCTCAGCACCAACACCGTCACCCAGACTATGAGCTACACCCCAAATGGGGCTACCTACAGCCCAACACCCGTCACCTGGAACACGAATGACACCCCAGATGGGGCTACCTACAGCCCAAGACTGACACCCATCACCCAAACCACAAGCGACACCCCAATCAGGGTTATCTACCGCCATCTACGGCTGTCTACCTCCACCCGGCACCAAAAGCAACACCCCAACCTCAGTGGATACCCCAGAGCTACAGCCCGACACAGGCACACCAGCACCCAGCCTGGGGGCTACACCCAGTGCAAGGGCTACAACCGGCAGCTACAGCTCAACGCACGTACACCCTCCATCTGTGCGTCAGTCGCCCCACAGACAGGGCAGTTGCACCCCGTCCAGCCCCATGCGTGGGGGATGCCGGGCCCCCCCTGCCCCACGGCGGGGTGCTGGGCCCCCCTGCCCCACGGCGGGGTGTTGGGCCCCCCTGCCCCACGGCGGGGTGCCGGGCCCCCTTCCGCCCCACAGCCCCGCTCGCATCGCGGTCAACGGGCTGCGGGTGTTACATCACCGGGGGGGCCGTGGCGCGGGGCCAAGTAGGGCACGGGGGGAACGGCCCCCCCACCCCCTGCCCCGAATCGGAGGCGGCGCCAGCCCCCCCCCCGCACCCTTAAAAATAGCCCAAAGCCTTAATTGGTAATTAGGCCCGTTTGGGAGGGGGGATTAACGAGGGGGCCCCGCGGGAGGGGCGCCGCAGCCCCGCTCTGCCCCCCACCCCGACGCGGGGGTCCCCCCGTGGGGCAGGGCCGGGGGGACCGTCGGGGTCCCCGCCCCAAACGTGCCCCCGGCCCCCGGCCCTAATCCCCCCGCCCCAGGGCCGGGGCCGAGGGCGGGGGGGGAGCTGCCCCCCGCTAATCCGGGGATTTTCGGGTCGCCCCGGGGGAGTCCGATTAAAAGGGAAACGGGGAATTTTAATCTGCCGGGCGGGGAAAAGGGGGCGCGGAGGGAGCCGGGGCCGGCGGCGAGGGGCGGCGGAGCGGGACGGCCATGCCGGCATGGCCGCGCGCGCCCGGGCTCGTGCGCCGCACGAGGGGCAGCGGGACGGGGACCCCTTCCCTCGCGTTCGGGGCGGGGGGGGTGCGAGGCGAGGGGGGGACGCGTCCGGCTGTGCGACACCTCCGCGACACCCCGCGCGCTCCGTGTGTGCGGGAGCACCGCGAGCGTGACCGCGTCCCCTGTCTCTCTCCCCACAGCGCCGGGGGGGCACCGGGACCCCGCTGGACCCACAGCTGGAGGCAGATAAGTGCTGGGGGGGCGGTGTGGGGTGAGGGGTGCTGTGGGGCACGGGGGCGGCCGGGGGGTGATGTGAGGGGTAGGGGGTGGCTGTGGGACGGGCGGTGGCTATGGGGCAGGGGGCACGGGGGCAGCTGGGGGGCCAGCACAGGGCAGGGGGTGGCTGTGAGGCTGCCGTGGGGCAGGGTGTTGCTGTGGGGACACCGTGGGGGGCTGTGGGGCCCTGTAAAGGCGATGTGGGGTGCCAGGGGGAGCTGCGGGAAGACCCCGGAGCGCTGGGGGCACTTTGGGGCCCCGGGGGCTGCCGAGGGGCCGCGGCGGGACGCCAGGGGCTGCCGTGGGGCCGCCGTGGGGCCGCGCCCGCCCCGGGCCGTGCGACAGGAATTCCGCTAGTTCTGAACTATTTACGCTTGCAAAAAGTTCACTACTAGCAGAACTCGGCCGCGCGGCCCCCACCGCGGGCCGGGCCCCGGGGGCACCCGCGGGTGCTGGGGGGCGGCGCCGGGGGGCTCAGGGGACGCTTGGGGGGCAGGGGGAATCGGCAGGACCCCCCCACCGGGGCCCCGTGCAGAGGCAGAGGCTGCGTCTCCAGCGTTTAATGCCGTGGGGTACAGTGCGGGGGGGGTGTATGTACAACGGAGAGCAGTGGGGCTGCCCCACGGCGGGCGGACCGGCGGTCCCCCAGCGCCCCACACTCCAGGCCCCCCGCCACCAGCCTGGGGGGGTCCCCGTGCCGCCGTGGCGTGCGCCGGGAGCGGGGGGGGGGGCCGCGTGACGGTGCGGGCGCCGGGGGGCAGACCCCGCCGTGGGGCGGCGGGCGCTGTGGGGCGGCCCTGCCGTGGGGCGGCCTACGCGGGCGAGACCTGGCTGGAGGAGACGGAGGAGACCTGGGTGGCCTGCGAGGATCCCGAGACGTCGTCCTCGTCCCCGAAGGGGCTCTTCCCGCAGAAAACCAGCTTCAGCATGCAGGAGCGGAACTGCGGGGGGGGGGGAGGGACACCGGCGTCACCGCGACACCCCCGGGGTGTCACCGCGACGTCACCGCCGCCCCTTGCCAGGGTGGCACGGGCACGTTACCGGTGGGTCACTGGGACATGCTGCCAGGGCATCGCCAGGCTGCCACTGGGGTGTTGTTGGGGGGTGTTGTCGGGGTGTCGCTTGGGGGTGTTGTCGGGGTGTCACCGGGGCAGTGGTGAGGTATCACTGGGGGGTGTTACCGGGGTGTCACCAGGGCCGTGGTGAGGTGTCGCTGGGGGTTGTTATTGGGGTGTCGCTGGGGGGTGTTATCAGGGTGTCACCGGGGCAGTGGTGAGGTGTCACTGGGGGTTGTTATTGGGGTGTCACTGGGGGGTGTTACCAGGGTGTCACCGGGGCAGCGGTGAGGTGTCACTGAGGGTTGTTATCAGGGTGTCTCCGGGGGGTGTTACGGGACGTCACCACAGCCGTACTGGGGTGTCACTGGGGTGCACCGCCAGCAGGTTTTGGGGCACCACCAGAGGCAGGGCCGGGGTGTCACTGGGGCAGTACTGGGGTGTCGCTGGGGGGTGTTATCAGGGTGTCACTGGGGCGGTACTGGGCTGCCACTGGTGTGGTGCCAGCACGTTATCAGGGCGTCACCAGGGCATTACTGGGATGTCACCGGGTCGCGTTGCCAGGGTGTTACTGGGGCGTCACCAGGGCGTTACTGGGACGTTACTGGGACGTCACCGGGGCGCGTTGCCAGGGCGTTGAAGGGGCGTCACCATGGTGTTGCCGGGCTGTTACGGGGGTGTCACCAGGGGGCAGTGTCAGGGTGTTGCCAGGGCGTCACCAGGACGACCACGTCATGGGGGGTCCCATTGCTAGAGGACGTCCCTGGGGAGCCGCTTGGACAGGGGTTACTGGGAGGGTGCTGTGGGGCAGGACTGGGTGCCGTGGGGCACCAGCAGGTGCTGTGGGGTGGCAATGGATACTAGGGCGCCATGGGGCAGGACTGGGTGCTGTGGGGTGGCAATGGATACTAGGGCGCTATGGGGCAGGACTGGGTGCTGTGGGGCACCGGCAGGTGCTGTGGGGTGGCAATGGATACTAGGGTGCCATGGGGCAGGACTGGGTGCTGTGGGGCACCAGCAGGTGCTGTGGGGTGGCAATGGATACTAGGGCGCCATGGGGCAGGACTGGGTGCTGTGGGGCACCAGCAGGTGCTGTGGGGTGGCAATGGATACTAGGGTGCCATGGGGCAGGACTGGGTGCTGTGGGGCACCAGCGGGTGCTGTGGGGTGGCAATGGATACTAGGGCGCCATGGGGCAGGACTGGGTGCTGTGGGGCACCAGCGGGTGCTGTGGGGTGGCAATGGATACTAGGGCGCCATGGGGCAGGACTGGGTGCCGTGGGGCACTGGCAGGTGCTGTGGGGTGGCAATGGATACTAGGGCGCCATGGGGCAGGACTGGGTGCTGTGGGGCACCGGTGGGTGCTGTGGGGTGGCAGGTGTGGGGTGGGGGTAACTGTGAGGCCCCCACTAATCACTGCCCCCCACATCTCTCCCCACACCTCTGCCCCACGGCGCCTGCCTGCTTGTTCAAAGACCCAGAGGACGGGGTTGCAGATGCTGGAGACCTCGGAGAAGATGGCGGCCGCGGGGACCAGCCCCATGCCCCCGCCCCACATCCCAGCCCCACACACCGCCCGCCCCACATCCCCCCACCCCACGGCGCCCACCTGCTTGTTCATGAAGACGTAGATGACGGGGTTGTAGACGGTGGAGAACTTGGAGAAGACGGAGGGCACGGAGGCCAGCCCCACGTCCCCGCCCCACACCCCAGCCCCACGGCGCGCCCCACGGCGCCCACCTGCTTGTTCATGAAGACGTAGATGACGGGGTTGTAGACGGTGGAGGACTTGGAGAAGACGGAGGGCACGGAGGCCAGCCCCACGTCCCCGCCCCACACCCCAGCCCCACGGCGCGCCCCACGGCGCCCACCTGCTTGTTCATGAAGACGTAGATGACGGGGTTGTAGACGGTGGAGGACTTGGAGAAGACGGAGGGCACGGAGGCCAGCCCCACGTCCCCGCCCCACACCCCAGCCCCACGGCGCGCCCCACGGCGCCCACCTGCTTGTTCATGAAGACGTAGATGACGGGGTTGTAGACGGTGGAGGACTTGGAGAAGACGGAGGGCACGGAGGCCAGCCCCACGTCCCCGCCCCACACCCCAGCCCCACGGCGCGCCCCACGGCGCCCACCTGCTTGTTCATGAAGACGTAGATGACGGGGTTGTAGACGGTGGAGGACTTGGAGAAGACGGAGGGCACGGAGGCCAGCCCCACGTCCCCGCCCCACACCCCAGCCCCACGGCGCGCCCCACGGCGCCCACCTGCTTGTTCATGAAGACGTAGATGACGGGGTTGTAGACGGTGGAGGACTTGGAGAAGACGGAGGGCACGGAGGCCAGCCCCACGTCGAAGGGCTGCCCCCGGTGCGTCACCACCCAGAGGGCGAAGGCCGAGTAGGGGGCCCAGCACACCAGGAAGCCCAGCACCATCACCACCACCATCTTGGTCACCTCCCGCTCCGCCTTCTGCGTCGTGGCCGACTGCTCCTGCTGCTTGGCCACCTGCGCGGGGCGGGGGGGGGGTGGGGGGGGACAGCCGTCACCGTGGCCCCGCCCCCAGCGCCCGGTGGCCATATTGCTAGGACCTACCATAAACACGGAGCGGCCGCATCGGTAGGACCCGCCACAGCCTTCTGACGGGGACGGCCGGGTCCTGGGACCTCGAGTCGCCCCCGCCGGCCCCAGCCGCGCCGTGGGGACCCCCGGCGTGGGGCAGTCCCTCGTGTCGGCCCGCATCAGGCCTCTGCCCCACACCGCGTCGCCCCGGTGGGGAGGATTCGCCCTACCGGCCCCCCCAATCAAGGCGCTGGGGGGGGGGCGGCGCTTCGGCACGCGCGCGTCTGTGTGTCCGTCCGCGCGGAGACCCCCGGCCCCCCCAATAAACGGCCTGGGAGCAGCCCCCGCCTCCCCGCGTGTTCGGGCGTGCGGGTGCACGCGCGCGTGCGAGGGGCGCTCACCGCCCGCAGGGTGATCAGCAGGCGCCCGTAGGAGAAGATGATGATGGCCAGGGGCACGCCGAAGCAGAAGCAGAAGAGGAAGATGACGTAGGACTCGTTGTTCCACTTGTTGTTGGTCGTGTACCAGTCGGGGCCGCACGAGCACTGCAGCCCCTCGGGGATGTACCTGGGGGGGCGGCGGCACCTCGCACCGGGTCTCGCCCCCCCCGTGCCCCGCATCCGCCCCACGTCTGCCCCGCATCCGCCCCAGGGACCCCCGCTCTGCCCGAACCCGCTCCCTCCCGACCCCCCGGGTCTGCTCGAACGGCTCCTGGTCCCACCTGCGCCCCCCCGGGCCCCCCACCTGCTCCAGCCGAAGAGGGGGGGCGCGGAGGCGATGAGGCCGAAGATCCAGGTGACGGCGCAGCCCAGCACGGCGTGGGTCCCGCGGAAGGTGAAGTTGCCCAGGGGCTTGCAGATCACCAGGAAGCGCTCGAAGGCCACGACCGCCAGCGACCACAGGCTCACCATGCCTGGGCGGGGGGGGCGTCAGCGGGGGGCGGCCCCCCACGGCCCCCCATCTCCGGCACGTCCCCGTCTCCTTCCGGGGTCTCCCGGTTGCCGCGTGCCCGCGCCGCGGGTGTCCCCGCCGTCCCCGGCGGCCCCCCTACCTCCCAGCGTGGCGGCAAAGCCCTCGATCTTGCAGGCGGTGGGGCCCAGGGCGAAGTACATCTGGGAGAAGCTGTAGAAGGCGGTGGTGGAGCCCACGCAGATGACGAGCAGGTTGGCCACCGCCAGGTTCACCAGGATGTAGTTGAGGTGGGAGCGGAGCTTCCTGTACTTGGCGGTGCAGAGGACGGTGAGGGCGTTGACGGGCAGCCCCAGGGCGATGAGCAGCAGCATGAAGGCCGACATGCCCATGAAGACGCCGGGGCTGCCCAGGTGCGTCTGCGGCACCAGGAAGGGGCTCAGCGCCGTCAGGTTCGCCGCGTCCAGGGGCATGGGGATGAAGAAGTCCTCCGGCAGCTCGTCCCGGCTCTCCCGGGACTTGTGCATGGCGGCGGCGGGCGGGGACGGGGACGGGGACGGGGACGGGCGGGCGGAGGCGGCGCTGGCTGGCGCGCGGCGGGGCAGATAGAGGGGATGGATGGATGGATGGATGGATGCGGGACGGACAGACGGATATAGGGATGGACAGACAGACGCCGGGACAGGTACGGGACGGACCGACGGCGATGGACAGAGCAAGAACAGACAGACGGGACAGGGCAGGGATGGACGGGCGGACAGGCACGGGGATGGATGGATGGAAGGATGGATGGATGGATGGATGCGGAGATGAAGAAGGGATGGACGCACAGATATGGGGACGGGGACGAACGGACAGACGCACTGACGGAGACGGACGGAGGGACACAGGGACAGAAGAAGGACGAACGGACACGAGGACAGACAGACGGATACGGGGACGGAAGGACGGACAGACCCGGGGCGCAGGGACGGACAAGGGGGAGCCCGGGCGGACGCGTGGGACGGAGGGGGCCGGCGGGGCACAGGCCGGGGGGGGCCGAGCGCGGGACCCTTTATAGGCGAGGGGGCCGGGGGCGTGGGGGGGGGACGCGGCCTGGCCCCCCGCCCTAATCGGGGCTAACGCCGCAAAGCGCGGCTGAGCCCGGCTTATCCGCCAAGCGGGCAGTGGCCAAGCCAGGCTTACCCGCCCGCCAAGCCGCTTTCGGGGCGACTAATCGCGCCCGAGCCCTGATTAGCGGGTTGGGGGGATCAGGGGGTATCAGCCCCCCCCTCCGCACAGGCCTAATTAGCTCCCGCTAGGGAGGGCGGGGCCTGGGGGCCCTGCCTGCGCCCCCCGCTCCCACCTGCACCCCCAAACCGCCCCCACTAGCACCCCGCACCCCCAAACCACCCCAAAGACCCGGCCAACACCCTGCACCCCCAAACCGCCCCCACTAGCACCCTGCACCCCCAGACCCCTCGAGCCCCCCACTCTGCACCCCGAAACTGCCCTCACTCTTACCTGCACCCCGACCCCCCTGCTGAGACCCCCACTCCCGCCCTGCACCCCAAAACCCCTCCACAGACCCGGCCAACACTCTGCACCCCCAAACTGCCCCCGCTAGCACCCTGCACCCCAAACCCCTAGAGACCCTCACTCTGCACCCCCAAACTGCCCCCGCTAGCACCCTGCACCCCTAAACCCCTAGAGACCCTCACTCTGCACCCCCAAACTGCCCCCACTAGCACCCTGCACCCCTAAACCCCTAGAGACCCTCACTCTGCACCCCCAAACTGCCCCCGCTAGCACCCTGCACCCCTAAACCCCTCGAGCCCCCCACTCTGCACCCCCAAACTGCCCCCGCTAGCACCCTGCACCCCTAAACCCCTAGAGACCCTCACTCTGCACCCCCAAACTGCCCCTGCTAGCACCCTGCACCCCTAAACCCCTCGAGCCCCCCACTCTGCACCCCCAAACTGCTCCTGCTCCTACCTGTACCCGAAACCCCCTGCCGAGCCCCCCAGGCCCAGCTGCCCCCCAACCTGGCCCCATTTCCCCCCGTGCCGTGGGCGCTCGGCCCCCCTGGGGACGCCCCACGCCTGCCGTGGGTCCCTGGGGACAGCGGGGACAGGGTCTCTTGGGGGGCTGGGGGACTACATGTCCCTGCATGCCTTGCGGGGCCCCGGGGGGGGGGGACAACCCCCCGGCACCCAGGGGTGCCAGGGGTGAGCGTCCCCTTAATCCCGTTAGGCGGAAAGGGTGTTAACGAGGCCGATCACCTTGCCCGCGGGATTAGGGCTAAATCGGGACCGGAGGTGACACGGTTACGGCCCAGGCCCACTTCTGGGGGGCAGAGAGGAGCCCCCCGAGCCGGGGGCGTCGCTCCCCGGGCCGGGCTGTCCCCGTCCCTCGCCGGCGCCGGCCCCCGCGCGCCCCATAGCCGCGGCTCGGGGGGATGTAGGGCAGGGCAGGGCCGGGCCGCGCCGTGGGGCGGCTGGCGCGCGGGGGGACATGATCCGCCCGGCCGGGGAGGAGGGCCGGCGCGGATTAGCGCGCGGCAGCTGTTCTAGGCCGAGCAAAGCCCCGTTCATCCCCTGCTGCCGCGCCGGGGGGGCCGGGGGGGCCGGGGGGGCGGGCGCCTGCACTGGGGGGGCCCCGAGGCGCCCGGGTGTCCGGGCTGCCATCCACCATTCCCACACGGAGCCCGGAGCAACCCAGGCGTCCGGGACTCCCGTCCCCAAACCGGGCCGTCGCCCCCGGGGCCCTTCCGGAGCTCGGAGGAACGGAGGCGTCCGGGCTGCTGCGACCCCGCTGGTCTCCCGGGGCCGGAGGGACCCAGGCGTCCGGGCCGTCGTCCCCGGTTCCCTCCCGGAGCCGAGAGGAACTCAGGTGTCCGGGCTCCTTTTCCTTGAGGGGAAGCCGGACGCAGGGGCCGCCGTCCTCCAAGCCCGTTGCGGAGCTCGGAGCAGGGCGGGCGTCGGGGCTGCTGCCCCCCGCTCCCCTCCCAGGCCTCGGAGGGACCCAGGCGTCCGGGGCGCGCTCCCTCCAGGCCCTTGCGAGGGCACGGTGTTTACTCACGTCCACGGCCCGGCGCGACCATGGCTGCGTTTGGGCACCAGAGGGCTCCCTCGGCGCGGAGCAGCCGTGCCCGTGGCCGGAGGCGGCTGTGGCGTAAGCTTGGCCCTCGCTCGGCGGGGCGCGACGGCCACCGCGGGGACGGGCGGCGGCGGCGGCCTCGGCGCGAGCGTGGCCGCGCCGCGGGAGGGGGGACGGGGCGGCGGAGCCGGAGGCGGCCTCGGCCGTGCCGCGGAGCGCGGGGCGGCCCCGGAGGCTGGCGCGAGGCGGCCGAGGCAGCCGCGGTGCTCGAGGCGACCGCTAAGGCTGCGGGAGCCCGGCCGGGGGCTGCCGGGGTAGCTGGGCTGCCCACGACGGCGGGCGTGGGACGGCCGCGATGCCCGGCTGGCACCGACGAGGTGCCCAGCGTGGCTGTGGTGCCCGCGCGGGGGTCACGGGCTGCGGGGATGGCGGCGGCCCTGCGGGTGGTGGCTCTGGGAGCCCTGCCGGCAGGCGGGAGGTAGCGGGAGAGGTGGCGATGCCCGTAACGAGGGGCGCGAGGCGGCCGCAGAGACGGAGGGCGGCCGACCAGGGAGCGCGAGTCCGCCGGGGCGGCCGCGGCGACCCTGCCGGGAAACGCGAGGCGGCCGCAGGAGAACGCGGGGCGGCCGCCTCGCCTGCGCCCAGGGGCGCGAAGCCGCTGTGGAGGCTCTCCGCCTCCCACGGGACGGCCGAGGTGGCCGTGGCACCCACGCCGGGGCGGCTGCGGGAGTCCCGCGGGCGGGCGGGCGCGGGGCGGAGGGGCGTGAGGCAGCCGGGGGAACCCTACGGCGGACGTAACAAGCACGCAGGGCGGCCGCAGCGCTTGTACCGGGGCGGGGGGCGGCTGTGGGAGCCCCGCGGGGGGCCGTGAGGCGACCGCGATGGCCGAGGCGGCCCCGACCGAGGAACCCGCAGCGGGGGGCGGCTGTGGGAGCCTCGCCGGGGGCCGCGAGGCGGCCGAGGCGGCCGAGGGAGCCCTGGCGGGGGGGGGCGTGGCGGCGCTGGCAGCCGAGGGGCTGAGGGAAGGGCCCAGGGCGGCGCCCGGCACGCGCGGCGGGAGGGGGAGGGGCCGCGCGGCGGTTGACGAGAGACCGTTAAAGCCGTTAAATTTCAAACCCCTTCTCAGCCCGGAGGGAGTGGAGGGGGACGGCTGCTCCCCGCCCCCTTTGGGGGCCGTGACGGGCGGTGTCGGCGGCCAATGAGAGGGCGGCGTCCCGGCCCCGGCCCAATGGGCAGCCGCGCGCGCTTCTGCGGCCCCGCCCCGTTTGGAACGTTGTAACTGACAGCGCTTCCCGCCAATTCCAACGGCCGCCGGGAGCGCGCCGGCCCCGCCCCCGGTGGGAAAGCCGCGAGCCAATGGGCCGGCGCCGCCGCCTTGAGCGGCGGGCGGCGCGGCCAATCGGCGCGCGGCCGGGGCGGGGCCCGAGCCGCTCCGGGTTTCCTCTCCGGCTCGGTTTGGGCCCCCCCCCATACACACACTCCCTCCCTCCCTCCCTTTCCCCCCCGCCCCCCCTCTCTTCCCCCCCCCTCCCCCCCGCGGGTTCTTCGCTGCGAAGAAAATGGCGGCGGCGCCGAGCGGAGACGAGGAGAGATTGTGAGTGACCTGCCGGCGGGGGGGGGAGGGAGGGAGGACGGCGGCGGCGGGGAGGGGGGGCGGGGGGGCAGAGAGGCGCCAGGCGCGCGCGGGCCGGGGGGACGGGACCATTCGCCCCCCCTCCGGCGGGGGGGAGACGGGGGTAGAGGGGCGGCGGGGTGTGTGCGTGTGGGGGGGGATGGAGCGGCGGACGGGACCATCGCGCGCCTCCCCCCCTCCCCTCCCCTCCCCTTGCGCGCGCGCCCACCCCCCTCCCCTCCCCGCCTCTCCCCCCCTCCCCTCCTCGCGCGGGGGGCGCGTGCGCAGGTCGCGCGGGGGGTCCCGCCGCTGCCTGTTTTCCCGCGCGCGGGCGCGAGACCCCCCTCCCCTCCCCTCCCCGCCCGCGCGCGCCCGGCGCGGGAGGGGGGTGGGCGCCGCGAGCCGCGAGTGCGTCACTAACGGTCGCGCCCCCCCCCCCGCGCCCCGCCGCCCCTGCGGGATGGGGACGGGTGGAGGGGAGGGGACCGGGCCCGCCGCGGGCGAAACGGCCGCGGGCGGCCGCCCGCCCCCCGCCCCGCGCGGCCCCGCTCGCGCCGACCCCCTCGGCGCGGCCCGGAGCGTCGCGCCGGCACCTTCGGCGCGCTCGCCTTCCCGCCGACCCCTCCGGCGGCGTCCCGCTCGCGCCGAGCCCTCCGGCGCGGCCCGACACGTCGCCCTCACGCCCACCCCGGCGGCGGCAGCGTGCTCGCGCCGACCCGTTCGGCGTGGCCCGAAACGTCGCCCTCACGCCCACCCACCCCTTCGGCGACGGCCTGCTCACGCCAACCCCTTCGGCGCGGCCCGAAACGTGGCGCTCGCGCCGACCCCTTCGGCGACGTCCCGCTCGCGCCAACCCCTTTGGCGTGGCCCGAAACGTCGCGCTCACGCCGGCCATTTCGACGTAGCCCAAAATAACGTGCTCACGCCAACCGCTTTGGTCGCGTCCCGCTCACGCCAGCCATTTCGACGCGGCCCGAAACGTCCCGCTCACGCCGGCCATTTCGACGTGGCCCGAAATATCGTGCTCACGCCGACCGCTTTGGTCGCGTCCCACTCACGCCAGCCATTTTGACGTGGCCCGAAATATCGTGCTCACGCCGACCGCTTTGGTGGCGTCCCGCTCACGCCGGCCATTTCGACGCGGCCCAAAACGTCCCGCTCACGCTGGCCATTTCGACGTGGCCCGAAATATCGTGCTCACGCCAACCCCTTTGGTGCCGTCCCGCTCACGCCGGCCATTTCGACGTGGCCGAAAATATCCCGCTCGTGCCGTCCCGCTCACGCTGACCATTTTGGTGTGGCCCAAAATACCACGCTCATGCCGACCACTTTGGTGGCGTCCCGCTCACGCCAACCATTTTGACGTGGCCTGAAATATCGTACTCACGCCAACCACTTTGGTGGCGTCTCGCTCACGCCAGCCATTTCGACGCGGCCCGAAACGTCCAGCTCACGCCAGCCATTTCGACGTGGCCCAAAATATCATGCTCACGCCAACCCCTTTGGCGTGGCCTGAAATATCATGCTCACGCCGACCGCTTCGGTGGCGTCCCGCTCACGCCAACCATTTTGACGTGGCCTGAAATATCGTGCTCACGCCGACCACTCTGGTGGCGTCTTGCTCACGCCAACCATTTTGACACGGCCCAAAATGTCCCGCTCACGCGGATGATTTCAACGTGGCCCGAAATACCATGCTCACGCCAACCCCTTTGGCGTGGCCCGAAATATCATGCTCACGCCGACCCATTCAGTGGCGTCCCGCTCACGCTGACACCTCTGGTGTGGCCCAAAATGTCACGCTCACGCCAACGCATTCGGCAGCATCCCGCTCGCACCGACCACTTTGACGTGGCCCAAAATGTCGCCTTCACGCCGACCCTTTAGGCAGCGTCCCGCTTGCGCCAACCTATTTGGCGTGGCCCGAGACGTTGCGTTCACGCCAACGTCTCCGACGGCATCCGAAACGCCGCGCTCACGCCCAGCTCTTCGCCCGCGTCCCGCTCGCGCCAAATTCTCCAGCGGCGTCCTGCTCACGCCAACCCCTCGACGTGGTCCGGGCCGCCACGTTCGCAGCAGCCCCTTCGGCAGCGGCCCGCTCACGCCGACCCTTTCGGTGCGTCCCGAAATGCCGTGTTCATGCCGATCCCTTTGCCGGCATCCCGCTCGTGCGGCCGCCTTCGACGCGGTCTGAAATTTCATGCTCACGCCGAGCTCTTCGGCGTGGCTCTAAATGTCACGGTCACGCGAGACCTTTCGGTGCCGTCCCGCTCACGCCAACCCCCCGCGAGTTGGCTCGCTCACGCCAAGCCCTTCGGTCCGTCCATAAACGCTGCGCTCGCGCCAACGGTTTGGCGCCGACCCCTTCAGCACGGCCCCAAATTCCCCCTCACGCCAAGCGTCTCGGCACAGACCTCGCGCCAGGCCGAGCGTCCCGCGTGCGCCGCCCCGGCTTGCTCGCGCCAAGCCCCTCGGTCCCGCGTCTTCCGCCTCCGTCTCGCTCGCGTTTGGAGCCGTCCCGGTGGCCGACGGCATCCGGTTTTCCGCCCCGCGCTCCCGTTTGTGCCGTTTCTGCTCCGCTCGGACCTCCTCCGCGCCGGCAGCCGCTCGGCGCCTTCCCGGCCGCGCCGGGCCGAGCTCGTCCTGCTCACGCCGAGGCCGTCCGGGCCGCCCCGGCCCCGCGCCCGCCCGTCTCCGAGACCTCCCGCCCGCCGCCGCGCTCCGCTCAGGTGACCGAAACATCGCCGCTCGTCCGCGCGGGACGGCCGCCGTGCGGAGCCTCCCGTCGCGCGGCCGCACCGGAAAGCAGATTCCCGCTTTCTCCCCGGCCCGGCGTCCCCGTGCTCCGGAGCGGGAGACCGGCGCCGGGTTCGGGAGCGGCCTTTCCCTCCCGCTCCGCCCCGGAGCCCGCTTTTCGAGGAGAGGGAGACGGCGGCGGCAGGAAGGGGCCGGCCGGGCCGCTGCCCGGAGCCGCCGTGCCGTGCCGTGCCGTGCCGTGCCGCGCCGTGCCGCGCCGCCGGGGCGCGTTACCGACATGTTTATTCCTTGTGCCCGGCAGCGGGAGCCGGCGCGGGGCCGGGTCGGCTCTGCCCCCGAGCCCGCGTCTCGCTCCCTTCCCCGGCCGCGCCGGCCCCGGGAGGGGGAGGCCGTCCGGACGCGGCGGCTCCGGGAAGCGGCTCGGCGAGGTCGGTCCCCCCGCGGGCCGGCGCGGGGCCCCCGGCGCCGGAGCCGGCCGGGGCGGAGGAGGACTTGGCCGTGTCAGGAGGTCGGCGGCGGCGTTACTGAAACCAGAGGCGCGCGGAGGGGACTGGCGGGGCCTCGCCGCCGTCCCGCGCCCGCCTCGACGCCCCGCCGCCGCCGCCGCCCCCTCCGCGCGCTCGCCGGGGGGGAGCCGGCGGCCGCCGCCAGCAGCTCCCGGGGAAGCGGTTCTGCGGGAGATTCATTATCGTGTTGTTGTTTTTCCGAATCATAATAATAATGAAATCTGACCTTCTCCCATCTTCCCGCACCTCCTCCGGCGCCGGGGAGAGCCGGGGCTGGGCGGCAGCTCGCGGCAGCTCGCCGGGGAGCCCTGCGCGACGGGGGGGACGCACGGCGCACGGGGGTCCTGTGCTCCCCCGGCCGTGGGGGGAGCTCGCGCCCCGCCGACGCGCGGCTCCGTTTGAACCTGGGCGCACGGACAGCGCCGGGCTCCCGTCGGCCGACGAGCCGACGCTTCGGTCGCCGGCGGCACCGCGCGTCCGCTGCCCGGATGGCGGGGGGCAGCTCGCGCTCGCCCGGGCCCCGGGGCCGATCCCGGCGACGGCTCCGGCGCCCGTCGCGGCCGGGTCGTTCCTCCGCCCGGACGTTTCGGCCGGGGCTTTCGGCCGCGAGTCGCCGTGGGACGCCGCCGGGAGTTCCCCCTCGCCTCGCTCCGTCCCGGGCGGCTGAATGTTTCCGAGCGCGCTAAAAGCGTCCGCTCTGCCCCCAAACAGGCCCGGGCCGGCCCTCCCCGAGCGCGGTTTCCCGGCCGCGACGCGACGGGGGGGCGGCCCTCGCCCCCGGCCCGCGGGGCTTCGCCGTCCCGGCAGCCGCGGGACGGGGTTTGAAGCGCCCGGGCCCGTCCCGGCGGCACGTGGGTCCGGCGGCGCCGGCGGGATGCCGGAGGGTTTCCTTCCCGAATTTCCCCCCGCTTCCCGCGCCGCCGTCCGGCCGCTGCCCGCGGCGGCTCCCTTCCCCCCTCCCCGGCGACCCGGCCGGCGGGGAAACGCAACCGCGCCGAAAGCGAAACTCGGCGCCGCCGCGCGGGGCCCCGGACGCCTGGGCCCGCTTCCCGCCCTTTTCGCGGGCGCCTCGCCATCCGCCGGCGTCCCCTCCCCGCCCCGTCCCCGTCCCCGTCCCCGCCGGCGGGGGCCGCGTGCCCCCGGCGTGACGGCAGCTGCGGCGCGGCCCGCGGCGGTGCCAGGCTCCGTGCCGGCCCGCCCGCGCACCCGGGCTCGCCCCGCCGCCGCCGCCGCCGGAGCCCGCTCCCGTCCCCGGTGCGACACACGGCCTCCGATGAGCGCCGGGCCTCGCCAGTGACACACAGGGGCCATTCTTTGGCGAGCGGAGGCGGGGGGGCGGGGGCCGGGGGCCTCGGCGCGGGGGGGAGCGGGCCGGAGCCGGGAGGGGGGGCCGTTTAATCCCTGCTCTCTAATTGCAGCGCGCATCCAGCGTCCGACGGATAAATCCATTGCTTTCCGCCAGCCGCGGGCGGCGTTTCTCCGCTGGCTTTTATCTCCGGCCGACGCGAGAGGGCCGGGGCCCCAGCCTGGCTTTGAGAGGACGCCGGGGACCGGGCGGGGGCCGCGCCGGGGCGGGGAGCGGGCCGAGCCGGTCGGCCCCGCGCCGAGGAGCCCCGGGGGCGGCCCCCGAGCCCCCCGCCGCCGCCGCCGCTCGGCTCCTTCCCGGGCGCCGGCCCGCGCGGCTCCCCCGCCGCGGCGCCCGGGCCCCCGCGGCCCTGCGCGTTAAAGAGCCCGTGGCACAAAAGGCCGCCGCGGGCCGCTTCACTCGGCGCCGCTTTTGCGCTGTATCCCCGTCTCCCGCGCTGGCGGCGGCGGAGCGGCCCCCCCTCCGGAGAGCGGGACGCCGCGCGGCCCTCTCGCCTCCGGCTCTGCCCCGCGGGCCGCCCGGCTCCGCGCCGGGGCCTTGGCCGCCCCAGCCTGGCAGGGGTCGTCCCCGTCCCGCTGCCGAGCGGCAGGTTGATTATTTTTTCCCCCAAAACCGCACTTAACCCCCCCGCGACAAGCGGCGGAGCGAATCGGCGGCGGGAGCAGCTTCGCGCCGAGCGGCTTCGTCCTCCGGCTCCGGGACCGTCTCCGCGTCGCCTCCGGCGGCATCGGCTCCGGGCGTCCCCCAAATCCGCGTGCCGTCGTGTCGCCTCCCGTCCCGGCGCCCGCTTTCGGCAGGGGGACGCGGCCGGTGGCGTCGCCGTCCCCGGGGAAAGGCCGCGCCGCCCGGGGGGGGCCGATCTGGGAAGCCCGGAGCCGGGTTTCCCCCGCCCCGGCGGAAGTTCCCCGGCGTCCGTCCGTCCGTCTCGCCTCACCTGGGCCGCCCTCCCCCTCGCCCGGGGGGGCCCGCGAGCCGGCTCCGCGCCCCGGGGGGGTCGGCGGCGGGCGAGAGGGGAAGGCGAAGCGCGGGGTGCCGGGGGTGCCGCGGCCTTTGGCCCCCCCAGTCCCTCCGTTGGCCCCGCGCGGCCCGGGGCTGCCCCCGTCGGAAGCAGGCCGGCCCCGGCGGGCCCCGCGCTCGCCCCGGGGGGACGGACGCGGTGCTCGGGGGGGGGCAGCGGGGACCCCCGGGGCGGAGGGCGATCCGGCGCGGCCGCTCGCGCGTGCGGGGCCCGAGCGCCACCGTGTGCCGGCCGGCAGCCCGGCCCCCGCCGCCGCCGCCGCCGCAAAGCCCCTTCCCCGCGCCGGGGGGGTCCGCCGGAGGCGCCGGGCCCGGAGCCAGCGCGCGGGGGCCTCCGCGCCGCCCCCCCGCCGCTAAATTTAGCCGCCGACGCGCCGGCCGGTCCCGGGGCGCCGGCCCGAAACGCGCCGTCACGGCGGGGGGACGCGCCGCTGTCACCGTCACCGTCACCGCCTCGGCCCCGGCCCCGCGCGCGCCGCCCCGGGCAGCTCCCCCCCCCCGCCCCCGCCCCGGGGCGCTTCCCCTCGCCGTTTATTTACCAACACTTTGATTTTTCTGCCGCCGTAATTACAGCCCCGAGCGCGGAGCCGCTTCTCCTCCCCCCCTTCCCCGTCGCTCCTCCTCTGCTTTCATCTCGGCTCCGCCGCGGCGGCCGGCGCCCGCCCGGGCGCTTTACTTCATCCCCGTCCCATGGGCCGCCGCGGAGGGGTCCCGCCGCGCCGGTCGCCGCCTCGCAGGCCTGGTGCCACCGGCTTTCGGGCCGGGCGCCCCGGCGCTGACGCCCCTTTCCTCCCCGCAGGGAAGAGAAGTCAGAGGAGAACTTACAGGGGCTGAAGGAGCGGCCCCCCAAGGCCAAGAAGGTGAAGAAGGAGCGGAAGGAGGAGAAGCAGCATGAGCCGGCGCAGCCCTCCGCCGAGCCGGCCGAGGCGGGCAAAGCCGAGACCTCGGAGGGAGCCGGGGCGGCGCCGGCCGCGCCCGAGGCCTCGGCCTCCCCCAAGCAGCGGCGCTCCATCATCCGCGACCGCGGGCCCATGTACGACGACCCCACGCTGCCCGAGGGCTGGACCCGCAAGCTGAAGCAGAGGAAATCGGGCCGCTCGGCCGGCAAATACGACGTCTACCTGATCAAGTGAGTGCCCCAGCCGCGGCGCCCGGCCCCCGGCCCCGGCGTTCGGCCTCGCGGCGCCGGGCGCTGCTGACGCCCTCCCTTTCTCTCTCTCTGCCCGCAGCCCGCAGGGAAAAGCCTTCCGCTCCAAAGTGGAGCTGATCGCCTACTTCGAAAAGGTAGGAGACACCTCCCTGGACCCCAACGACTTTGACTTCACGGTGACCGGCCGGGGCAGCCCGTCCCGGCGGGAGCAGCGGCCCCCCAAGAAGCCCAAGTCCCCGAAAGGGCCCGGGACGGGCCGAGGCCGCGGCCGGCCCAAAGGCAGCGGCTCGGCGAAGCCCAAGACGGCGGCCTCGGAGGGCGTGCAGGTGAAACGGGTCATCGAGAAGAGCTCCGGGAAGCTGCTGGTGAAGATGCCCTTCCAGCCGGGGCAGCCGGGGGCTCGGGCCGAGGGCGCCGCGGCCACCACCTCGGCCCAGGTGCTGGCCGTGAAGCGCCCCGGGCGGAAGCGGAAGTCGGAGCCGGACAGCCAGGCGGTGCCCAAGAAGCGGGGCCGCAAGCCGGGCGGCGGGGCGGGGGCGGGCGGCGGGGCGGGGGCCGCGCCGGAGGCCAAGAAGAAGGCGGTGAAGGAGCTGGCGGCGCCGGCCGTGCAGGAGACGGTGCTGCCCATCAAGAAGCGCAAGACGCGCGAGGCGGCCGCGGCGCTGGAGGCCCGCGAGGCCGCCAAGCCGCCGCCGCCCGCCCCCGAGCGCAGCCCCAAGGGACCCAGGAGCGCCAAGAGCCCCGGGCGGCGGAGCAAGGAGGGCAGCCCCAAGGGGCGCGCGGCGGCGGCCGGCAAGAAGGAGCGGGCGTCCCCGCCGCCGGCGGCCCCCGAGCCCCCCGCCAGCCCCAAGGACAGCGCCAGCCCCCCGCCGCCCCAGGACTTAAGCGGCAAGGGCTGCTCGGAGGAGAAGGGGGGCCCGGCGGCCAGCGACGGCTGCGCCAAGGAGCCGCCTAAGACTCACCCGCCCCCTCCGCCGCCCGCCGCCTACAAACACCGAGGGGAGGCCGAGCACAAAGACACTGTGTCCTCCTCTTCCTCCTCCTCCTCCTCCTCCTCCTCCTCCTCTTCCTCCTCCTCCTCCTCCTCGTCGGCGGCGGCTCCCCCCCCTCCCAGCGCCTCCGTGCCCCGGCCCGCCGGCCGGGACGAGGCCGTCGACACCAGGACGCCTGTCCCCGAGCGGGTCAGCTGACTGTGAGCGCCCAGCGCGCGGGGCCAGGCGCGCGGACGGACGGACGGACGGACGGACGGACCCCCCTCCCTCCCTCCCTGCCCCCGCCCCCCCGCCACGCGCGCACGCAGGCAGCCGCACGCACACCCCCCCCCCCCCCCCGTGCACACGCCGCCCTCCCTCTCCCTCCCGCTCCAGGCAGCTCTCCGAGGGCCCCGGCTCCCCTCGTCGCCCCCCCTCCAAACACACCTCGTTTTTATTACCGAAAAGCACAGCGAGGGGCCCCCCCCTCCTGCCCCCCCGCCCCGAAACGGGGCCCGAAACCACTTTGCACTTTCGTCTCTAGAAAGAGGGGGGGGGTCCCTCTCCTCCCCCCCCACCCCCCCGCTCCCCGCACGCTCGGCCGCGTCGTACTACTGTCCGGGGGGGCCCCCCCTTCCCGCGGCGGTCCGGGCGCGCGCCGGGGGGG
The DNA here is from genome assembly GCF_036370855.1 of Dromaius novaehollandiae. Taxonomy (NCBI): domain Eukaryota; kingdom Metazoa; phylum Chordata; class Aves; order Casuariiformes; family Dromaiidae; genus Dromaius; species Dromaius novaehollandiae. Next base: position 316,897 of record NC_088136.1, read on the forward strand.
GGACGCGGGCGCGCGCGGCCTCGGCTCGGCGCTTTACTCGTTCTTCCAGTTCCTTTCTTTTCTTTTCCCACGTTTTTAGCCTAGGGAACCATTTGCACTAACCAAGCCGTGGACGGGGCGGGGGGCGAGGGGGGGGGGCGGGCGGGAGGGGGGGCCCCCGGGATGTGCCTTTGCCCGCGCGGCGGCGGCCCCCCTCCCCGGCTTGGCTACGGCGCGCAGCGGGATCCGGGCTCGGAGCGACGGGGGATTGGGGCGGGAGCTGAGCGGAGGGACTCAGTCGAGCGGGATCCAGTCTCGAGCCGATTAGGAGTGAGTCCGGGGGGGGGGCGGATCCGCTGTTGATCCAAGTCCGAGTCGCTCCGGGTTGGGGCGGGAGCCGGTCTCGAGCCGATCAGGAGCGACTCTTGAGCGGAGCGGGATGCGGTCTTGATCCAATTGGGAGTGACTCTGGATTGAGGCAGGATCTGGTCTTGAGCCAATCAGGAGTTCTCTCAACTGGGACAGGATCCAGTCTCGAGCCAATCCGGAGCAACTTTGGATTGGGGTGGGATCTGGTCTTGAGCCAATCCAGAGTGGCTTTGGATTGGGGCGGGATCTGGTCTCAAGCCAATCCAGAGCGGCTTTGGATTGGGGCGGAATCTGGTCTCGAGCCAATCTGGAGCGACTTTGGATTGGGGCGGGATCTGGTCTTGAGCCAATCCAGTGCGACTCTGGATTGGGCCGGGATCCGGTCTCCGTCCCAGCGGCCCCGGAGCAGGCGGGGAGAGCGGGAGGAGGATCTGGCTGCGGTCCAAGGGGCAGCGATCGTGGATCGGGCCGGATCCGGCCTCAGCCCAACCCGGAGTGACCCTGGGTTGAGACGGGATCCGGCCGTGACCCAATCGGGAGTGACTTTAGATTGGAGGGGCGGGTCCGGTGTCCATCCGGTGGGGAGTGACTCTGGATTGGGGCAGGATCCGGTCGGGATCCAACCGGGAGTAACGGTGGGTTGGGCTGGGATCTGGTCCCGCCCCAATCCGGAGTGACTCGGGATTGGACCGGGATCCACTCTTGAGCCAATCTGGAGCGACTCCAGGTTGCAGGGGGGATCTGGTCTCCGTCCAATGGGGAGCGACTGTGATGCCCCCCCGCCCCCAATTTGGGGGCTGTCCAAAATCACGCGTGGGGGGTCGCGGCTGTTAAAGACCCCCCCCAAATCATTCGAATCATGAGTTTTTCCCCATTTCCTCGGCCGAGCCGGGGTCGGGGGGGGGGCTCCCCCCGTCCTGCACTTTACCGGTCCCCGGGAGCGGCGGCGGGGCGGGGGGGGCCGTTTCGGGGGGGCCCCCGCCGGCCGCGGCCGCCCAGCAATAGCCGCCCGGGAAGTAGCACTGGCGCGAGGTTCTTCCACGCCGCCGCGGGGGCCGGGGGGGCCCGCGCCCCCCGTCTTCCCCCCGCCAGCGACTGTTAGCGCTCGCCCCCCCCCAAACCTCGCCGCTTTGGGGGGTTCCCTGTTATCCCCCCTCCTTCCCCCCCCCCCG
>NC_088136.1:318616-344728 GCF_036370855.1 Dromaius novaehollandiae
CCATTCCCCCCGGACCCCCCTCCCAGGACCTCCTTAGACCCCCAAGTTCCCCCAACCTCCCGCTGGATCCCCCCCCCAGACCCCCCCCAATTCCCTGTATCCCCCCAATTCCCCCTGACCCCCCCCAGATCCCCCCAGGACCCTCTGGACCCCCCCAGTTCCCCCCCAGCCCCCCCCGAAGCAGCTGCCGATCTGGGTCATCCCGGTCTAATCCTGGGATTAACGAGGCCGGGGGCGGGGGGGGGGGGAATGAACGTGGGCTCTGCCCATCCGGGGGTGTGGGGAGGGGGGGACACGGCCCCCCGCTGCCCCCCCGGTCACCCCTCCTGTCCCCCCCCCCAGCTCTTCTCCATCTTCGCCTTCGCCACCTGCGGCAGCTACTCGGGCTCCTTCCACCTCAGCGTCGAATGCGCCAGCCGCAACGAGAGCAACCTCAACATCGCCGTGGACTTCGGCTACCCCTTCAGGTGCGCGGGGGGCTCCGACCCACAGGCTCCGCGTCCGGGGGGCTCCGGACCCACAGGCACCGCGTCCGGGGGGCTCCGACCCACAGGCTCCGCGTCCGGGGGGCTCTGGACCCATAGGCACCACCTGGGGTTGCTGCAGACCCATATGGGGCACTGAGGAGATGCCCCAGACCCATAGGCACCACCTGGGGTTGCTCCAGACCCATATGGGGCACTGAGGAGATGCCCCAGACCCATAGGCACCACCTGGGGTTGCTCCAGACCCATATGGGGCACTGAGGAGATGCTCCAGACCCATAGGCACCACCTGGGGTTGCTGCAGACCCATATGGGGCACTGAGGAGATGCCCCAGACCCACAGGCACCACCTGGGGTTGCTCCAGACCCATATGGGGCACTGAGGAGATGCTCCAGACCCATAGGCACCACCTGGGGTTGCTCCAGACCCATATGGGGCACTGAGGAGATGCTCCAGACCCATAGGCACCACCTGGGGTTGCTGCAGACCCATATGGGGCACTGAGGAGATGCCCCAGACCCACAGGCACCACCTGGGGTTGCTCCAGACCCATATGGGGCACTGAGGAGATGCCCCAGACCCATAGGCACCACCTGGGGTTGCTCCAGACCCATATGGGGCACTGAGGAGATGCTCCAGACCCATAGGCACCACCTGGGGTTGCTCCAGACCCATATGGGGCACTGAGGAGATGCTCCAGACCCATAGGCACCACCTGGGGTTGCTCCAGACCCATATGGGGCACTGAGGAGATGCCCCAGACCCATAGGCACCAACTGGGGTTGCTGTAGACCCATATGGGGCACTGAGGAGATGCCCCAGACCCATAGGCACCACCTGGGGTTGCTGCAGACCCATATGGGGCACTGAGGAGATGCCCCAGACCCATAGGCACCAATCAGGGATGCTACAATCGCATGTGGGGCACTGAGGAGATGCTCCAGGACCATATGTACAATCTGGGAGATGCTCCAGACCCATATGACGCAGTCTGGCCTGCTCTGGGCTCATACGTAGCATTTGGGGAGATGCTCCAGACCCATAGGGACCAACCAGGGAGGCTCCAGGCCCATAGGGACCACGTGGGGAGATGCTCCAGACCCATATGCAGTATTTGGGGAGATGCTCCAGGCCCATAGGGACTGCTGGGGAGATGCTCCAGACCCATATGTAGTATTTGGGGAGATGCTCCAGACCCATAGGGACCAACCAGGGAGGTTCCAGGCCCATAGGGACCACGCGGGGAGACGCTGCGTGCAGCGGGGCGGGTGCTCGCCGCGGGGGCCGTTGGCGGGGCCGGGGGGGCCGGGGGGGCCGGCGCTATCCCGCTGCGGTGCCGCAGGCTGCACCAGGTGTACTTCGTGGCCCCCACGTGCCAGGGCGCGGGCCAGGAGAAGGTGTTCCTGGTGGGCGACTACTCGTCGGCCGCCGAGTTCTTCGTCACCGTGGCCGTCTTCGCCTTCCTCTACGCCCTGGGCGCCCTCGGCGTCTACCTCTTCCTCGACAGCAAGTACCGGGAGAACAACAAGGGGCCCGTCATCGTGAGTGGGGGTGCGGGGACGTGGGGGGCGCGGGGACGTGGGGACGGGACGTGGGGGATGTGGGGCGTGGGGATGTGGGGACGTGGGGACAGGATGTGGGGGACATAGGGCATAGGGATGTGGGGACGTGGGGAGAAGATGGGGGGACGTGGGGCACAAGGACATGGGGATGTGGGGAGAAGATGGGGTGTGGGGCACAAGGACATGGGGATGTGGGGAGAAGATGGGGGGACGTGGGGCACAAGGACATGGGGGCGTGGGGAGAAGATGGGGTGTGGGGCACAAGGACATGGGGCACAAGGACATGGGGGCGTGGGGAGAAGATGGGGGGGATGTGGGGCACAAGGACATGGGGCCATGAGGAGATGGGGGGATGTGGGGCACGGAGGATGTGGGGCAGGGGGACATGGGGGCGTGGGGAGAAGACAGGACGAGGGCCACGGGGGATGTGGGGCATAAGGACATGGGGGTGTGGGGAGAAGATGGGGGGGACGCGGGGCACAAGGACATGGGGGTGTGGGGAGAAGATGGGGGGGACGTGGGGCACAAGGACACGGGGCCATGAGGAGATGGGGGGATGTGGGGCATGGAGGATGTGGGGCCATGAGGAGATGGGGGGATGTGGGGCACGGAGGATGTGGGGCAGGGGGACATGGGGGCGTGGGGAGAAGACAGGACGAGGGCCACGGGGGATGTGGGGCATAAGGACATGGGGGTGTGGGGAGAAGATGGGGGGGACGCGGGGCACAAGGACATGGGGCACAAGGACATGGGGGCGTGGGGAGAAGATGGGGGGATGTGGGGCACGGGGATGTGGGGAGAAGATGGGGGGATGTGGGGCACAAGGACATGGGGTGTGGGGAGAAGATGGGGAGACGTGGGGCATGGGGATGTGGGGAGAAGATGGGGGGGATGTGGGGCACAAGGACATGGGGCCATGAGGAGATGGGGGGATGTGGGGCACGGGGGATGTGGGGCAGGGGGACATGGGGGCGTGGGGAGAAGATGGGGGGATGTGGGGCACAAGGACATGGGGCCATGAGGAGATGGGGGGATGTGGGGCATGGGGGATGTGGGGCAGGGGGACATGGGGGTGTGGGGAGAAGATGGGGGGGACGCGGGGCACAAGGACATGGGGATGTGGGGAGAAGATGGGGGGGACGCGGGGCACAAGGACGCGGGGGACGCGGAGAGAAGAAGGGCTGAGGGACGTGGGGGACGGGAGAAGGTGGGGGGACGCGGGGCACAAGGACATGGGGGCGTGGGGAGAAGATGGGGGGGACGCGGGGCACAAGGACATGGGGGCGTGGGGAGAAGATGGGGGGGCGTGGGGCACGGAGGATGTGGGGCAGGGGGACATGGGGGCGTGGGGAGAAGATGGGGGGACGTGGGGCACAAGGACATGGGGCCATGAGGAGATGGGGGGATGTGGGGCACGGGGGATGTGGGGCAGGGGGACATGGGGGTGTGGGGAGAAGGTGGGGGGGACGCGGGGCACAAGGACGCGGGGGACGCGGAGAGAAGAAGGGCTGAGGGACGTGGGGGACGGGAGAAGGGGGGGGGCACGCGGGGCACAAGGGCGGGGGGACGAGACGCGGGGCTCGGGGACACGGGGGACGGGGGGCCGCCGGGGGGGGGCCGGCCGTGTGACCCCCCCCTGCGCCCCGCAGGACCTGGCGGCCACGGGGGTGCTGGCCTTCCTGTGGCTGGTGAGCTCCTGCGCCTGGGCCAAGGCGCTGGCCGACGTCAAGGAGGTGACGGCCCCCGCCGCCGTGCTGGCCCAGCTGCCGGGCTGCCAGCGCCCGGGGACCCGCTGCCGCGGCCTGCGCCCCCCCCTCACCTCCGGCCTCAGCACCTCCGTGGTGAGCCCCCCCCTGCGCCCCCCCCCACCTCCGTGGTGAGCCCCCCCTGACCCCCCCCCACCTCCGGCCTCAGCACCTCCGTGGTGAGCCCCCCCCTGACCCCCCCACCTCCGGCCTCAACACCTCCGTGGTGAGCCCCCCCCCCCCGACCCCCCTGCGGCCCCCCCCACGGCGGGGTCGGGACCCAGAGCAGCCCCGCGGGGCTCCCACGGGACCCGTGGTGCTCCAGGTGCCCCCCTGCCCCCCCCCCCGGGATCCAGAGCCCCCCCAGCGCTTCCCTGGGATCTATAGCAGCCCCTATAGCGCTCCCCCGGGACCTATAGCCCCCCATAGCGCTCCCCCGGGACCTATAGCAGCCCCTATAGCGCTCCCCCGGGACCTATAGCCCCCCATAGCGCTCCCCCGGGACCTATAGCAGCCCCTATAGTGCCCCCCCAGGACCTATAGCAGCCCCTATAGCCCCTATAGCGCTCCCCTGGGACCTATGGCATCCCTAGAGCTGCTTGCACCTCCCTGGGACCCATAGCACATTTGGATGCCCCTGCAGTGCCCCCCTGGGACCTATAGGACCCCTAGAGCCCCCCCGGGACCTATAGCAGCCCTGGACACCCCTGTAGTGCTTCCCTGGGGCCCATAGCACCCCTACAGACCCCCATAGTGTTCCCCTTGGACCTATAGCACCCCTAGAGCCCCCCGGGACCTATAGCACCCCTAGACACCCCAGTAGTGCTTCCCCGGGGCCCATAGCACCCCTATAGACTCCCATAGTGCTCTTCTTGGATTTATAGCCCCCACTAGAGCCCCCTGGACCTGTAACACCCCTGGACACCCCTATAGGCCCCCACAGTGCCCCCCTGGGACCTATAGCACCCCTAGGGCCCCCCCCAGCCCCCCTGGGACCCATAGCACCCCTATAGGCTCCCATAGTGCCCCTCTGGGTCCTATAGCACCCTGGACCCCCCTGCAGGCCCCCGGGACCTCTGGCACCCCTATAGCGCTCCCCGGGCCCTATAGCATCCCTAGAGCCCCCCCCAGCCCCTATAGCCCCCCCTTCGCCTATAGGCCGCCCCCTATAGCGCTGCCCCCCCCCCCCCCCCCCGCAGGTCTTCGGCTTCCTCAACCTGGTGCTGTGGACGGGCAACATCTGGTTCGTGTTCAAGGAGACGGGCTGGGGGGGTCCCTGGGGCCGCGGCCCCCCCGGGGGGGCCCCCGAGAAGCAGGCGGCCCCCGAGGGCTACGGCCCCGGCGGGGGGGGCTACGGGCAGCCCGAGGCCGGCTACCAGCCCGACTACGGCCAGGGCGGCTACGGCCCCCCCGAGGGGGGGTACGGCCCCGGCGCCCCCACCTCCTTCGCCAACCAGATGTAGGGTGAGCGGCGCCGGGGGGGCTGGGGGTCTTTCCCCGGGGGTCTGGGGTGTTCCCGGGGGTCTGGGGGGCAGCCTGGGGGCCTGGGGATGCCCCACGGGGGTCTGGGGGGGCTGCTATGGGTCTGGGTGCCCCATGGGGGTCTGGGGGGGCTGCTATGGGTCTGGGTGCCCCATGGGGGTCTGGGGGGGCTGCTGTGGGTCTGGGGGGCTGCTATGGATCTGGGTGCCCCATGGGGGTCTGGGGGGGCTGCTATGGGTCGGGGTGCTCCATGGGGGTCTGGGGGGGCTGCTATGGGTCTGGGGCTGCCGCTATGGGTCTGGGTGCCCCATGGGGGTCTGGGGGTGCTGCTATGGGTCGGGGTGCTCCATGGGGGTCTGGGGGGGCTGCTATGGGTCTGGGGCTGCCGCTATGGGTCTGGGTGCCCCATGGGGGTCTGGGGGTGCTGCTATGGGTCGGGGTGCTCCATGGGGGTCTGGGGGGGCTGCTATGGGTCTGGGGGTGCCGCTACGGGTCGGGGTGCCGCTGTGGGTCTGGGTGCCCCATGGGGGTCTGGGGGTGCCCCATGGGGGTCTGGGGGTGCCGCTGTGGGTCTGGGGGTGCCGCTATGGGTCGGGGTGCCCTGACGGCCTCTCTCCCGCAGGTCCTCCCCCACAGCAGGGGGCGCCGAGCCCAGGAGCCGCCCCGGGGGGCGGGAGGCGGGGCCTAGGGGGGCAGGGAGGCCCCGCCCCCTCTGCGTGCAGCTATGGTGTCTGTGGGGCCTGCCCCATAGCCTGCCCCGCGGCCCCGCGGCCTGCCTCATCGCCCTGCCCCATAGCCCCGGGGCCTGCCCCGTAGCCCCTCGCCCTGCCTCGTTGCCCTGCCCCACGGGCCTGTGGCCTGCCTCATGACCCTGCCCCATAGCCGGCCCCACGGCCTGCCCCGTTGCCCGGCCCCACGGCCTGCCCCATAGCCCTACGGGCAGCCTCATTGCCCTTCCCCATAGCCTCCCCCCATAGCCCTGCGCCCTGTGCCATAGCCTCGTGGCTTGCCCCATAGCCCTGCCCCACAGCCTCATGGCCTGCCGCGTAGCCATGCCCCACAGCCCTGCCCCCTAGCCGTGCCCCGTGGCCTGCCCCACAGCCCGCCCCACGGCTGTGCCGCCCCGGCCCCGTGTCCTGCCCCCCAGCACCCCCCCGCCCCGGTGTCTGTCTTGTGCCGTGATCGTGACGTGTGGGGCCCGGCGCCCCCCGGCCCGCTGTGGGGCAGGGCGGGGGCCCGGGGGGTGGGGGGCTGGGGTGGGGGGCGACCCGCCGGCCCCACGGAGGGAATAAACGAGGAGAAATGAGCCCGGCCCGCGTCCTCCTTGGGGACCCCCCGGCGCGTCCGCCCCACACGTGTGGGGCTGGGGGGGGGGCGGGGAGCACGGCGGAGCTGAGTCACGGGGTGGGGCCCCCCCTCCACCCACCCGGCGGGGGCCCAGGCGTCCGGGTGCCTCCCCGCCCTGCCCCCAAAGGGGCCCAGGCATCCGGGCCCTGCCCTATGGCGGGGGGGGGGGGGGGGAGCTGCCCCATAGCCCCCACGGTGGGCCCGGAGGGGCGTGGCCGGGAGGAGAGCACTCCCCCCGGAGCGGGCGTGGCCACGCCCCCAGGTGGGCCCGGCCACGCCCCCGGGTGGGTTTGGCCACGCCCCCGGGTCGGTCTGGCGGTGCCTCGAGCTGGCCCCGCCCCCTCCGCGGGCTGGCCCCGCCCCCCGCGCTGGCCCCGCCCCCCTGAGTCACTTCCCTTCGCGCGCGCGCGCGGCCTGGACCCAGGAGCGAGGTACCGGGACCCCCCCCCGGCCCGGGACCCCCCCCCCCGGCCCGGGACCGGCACCCCCCGGCCCGGGACCCCCCCCCCGGCCCCGGCGGGACCGCGACCTCCCCCCTCAACGGGCCGGTACCGGCACCCCGCGGACCGGGACCTGGGATCGGGCCCCCGTGGCCCTGCCCCATAGCGCCGGGGGGCCCGTGTCCCCCCATGGCCCTGCCCTATAGCCCTGGGGGGCCCATGGCCCTGCCCCATAGCTCCGGGGGGCCCGTGTCCCCCCATGGCCCTGCCCCATAGCCCTATGGGGCTCCAGGGGGCAGATGTCCCCCGTGCCCCTGCCCTATAGCCCCAGAGTGGCCCTGTCCCCCCCCATGTCCCTGTCCAGCAGCCCCACGGTGGCCCCGTGGCCCTGCCCCATAGCCCTGGGGGGCCCCATGTCCCCACTGTCCCCCCATGTCCCTGTCCCGTAGCCCTGGGGGGCCCGTGTCCCTGCCCCATGGCCCCAGGGTGGCCCTAGGTCTCCCAGGTTGCTGCCCCATAGCTGCAGGGTGACCCCATGTCCCCTGTGTCCCTGCCCCATAGCTCCAGGGGGGCCCGTGTCCCCCCATGTCCCTGCCCCATAGCCCCTGGGTGACCCTGTCCCCCATGTCCCTGCCCCATAGCCCTAGGGTGGCCCCATATCCCTCCATGTCCCTGCCCCACAGCCCCTGGGTGACCCTGTCCCCCTGTCCCTGCCCCATAGCCCTAGGGTGGCCCCATGTCCCCCATGTCCCTGCCCCACAGCCCCTGGGTGACCCTGTCCCCCTGTCCCTGCCCCATAGCCCTAGGGTGGCCCCATGTCCCCCATGTCCCTGCCCCACAGCCCCTGGGTGACCCTGTCCCCCATGGCCCTGCCCCATAGCCCTAGGGTGGCCCCATGTCCCCCATGTCCCTGCCCCATAGCCCTAGGGTGGCCCTATGTCCCCCATGTCCCTGCCCCATAGCCCTAGGGTGACCCTGTCCCCCTGTCCCTGCCCCATAGCCCTAGGGTGGCCCCATGTCCCCCATGTCCCTGCCCCACAGCCCCTGGGTGACCCTGTCCCCCATGTCCCTGCCCCATAGCCCTAGGGTGGCCCCATGTCCCCCTGTCCCTGCCCCACAGCCCTAGGGTGGCCCCATGTCCCCCCATGTCCCTGCCCCACAGCCCCTGGGTGACCCTGTCCCCCCATGTCCCTGCCCCATAGCCCCACGCCGCTGTCGCTGTCCCTTTCCCCGTCCCCCCCGCCGCGTCCCCGGGTGTCCCCATGTCCCCGTGTCCCCCCAGGCCATGCAGAGCTACCGGGGCCTCACGGACAAGGAGCTGCTGGAGAAGCTCAAGAGCTGCCGCATCCCGCACGGCCCCGTCGTCGGTGCGGGCCGGGGCGCGGGGGGGGCACTGGGGGGCACTGGGGGGCACTGGGAATACTGGGGGGGGACTGGGGACACTGGGGCCGGGGCGCTGGGGGCCTCGGCGGGCTCCGCTCTGGGGGGTGCCGGGGGGCTGCGTTGGGGCTCCTGGCCCTGGGGGGGGGGTTATGGGGGCACAGGGGTCTCTCTGTGGGCCTGGGGGGGGCTGTGGGGGGGGCACAGTGGGGCAGGGGGTCTCGGGGGCCCTGACCCCCCCCGGCCCCCCAGGCTCCACGCGGAAGCTGTATGAGAAGAAAGTCTACGAGTACGAGACCCAGCGGAGCCGCGTGGGGGGCAGCGGTGAGTGGGGGGCCCGGGGGGGCCCCAAGGAGCCAATGGGGGGCCGGGGGGGGCCTGGGGGGCTCTGGGACCCCAGGGGGGCAATGGGGGGCCCTGGGGGGCTCCAGGACCCCGGGGGGGCAATGGGGACCCAGGGGGGCTATGGGACCCCAGGGAGGCAGTGGGGGTCCTGGGGGGGCCCTGGGGGGAAATGGGGGTCCCGGGGGTGCTGGGGGACCGCAGAGGGGCAGGTGGGGTCTCTGGGGGGGCCGTGGGGAGTGGGGGGAACCCGGGGAGGCAGTGGGGGGCCGTGGGAGGCTCAGGGGCCCCAAGGGGGCCGTGGGGTCCTGGGGGGGCCGTGGGGCACTGGGGGGGGAATAGGGGGCCCAGGGGGGCAGCTGGGGTCTCTGGGGGGTCCCAGGGGGGCCGGGAGACCCCAAAGGGACTGTGAGGTCCCTGGCGGGTCCTGGGGGGCGGGGGGTCCTGGGGGGTCCGAGGACCCCAGGGGGGCAATGGGGGTCCCGGGGGGGGGACGCTGCCCCCCCAGTGACGCTGCGCCCCCCCAGACCCCGGCCCCTCGGAGACCTTCATGCAGGAGTCGTACCAGGGCCCGCAGGCGGGTGAGTGGGGCCGGGGGGGGACCGGGGGGGTCCGGGGGGGCCCCGCACCCCCCACTGACCCCCGCGTGCTGCCCCCCAGATCTCAGCCCCTCGTGGTCCTACCTGAGAGAGCCGCGGTGGGAGCACCGCTTCCGGGACGGTGAGCGGCCGGGGGGCGCTGGGGGGGACTGGGAGGCACTGGGGGGGCTGGGGGGCACGGGGGGGACTGCAGGCCAGCCCCCCAGAACCGCCCCCCCCCCCCCCCAGATCCCAGCCCCACGCGGACCCACACGCGGGAGTTCTACGATTTCCCCGAGCAAGAGGACGAGAGCGGCTACGGTGAGGGGTCGGGGGGGCCCAGGGCTTGGGGGGGGGGGGTCCGGGGGGGGTTCGGGGGTCCCTGGGGGGTCTGGGGAGCCCTGGGGAGGGTTTGGGGTCTCAGGGGAGGTCTGGGGGGTTTGGGGAGCCCTGGGGAGGGTTCAGGGGTGCCTGGGGGGTCTGGGGAGCCCCGGGGAGGGTTTGGGGGTCCCTGGGGGGTTTGGGGAGCCCTGGGGAGGGTTTGGGGGTCCCTTGGGGGGGGCTGGGGGGTTTTGGGGAGCCCCGGGGAGGGTTTGGGGGTCCCTGGGGGGAACAGGAGGGTCTGGGGGAGCCCCAGGGAGGGTTCAGGGGTCCCTGAGGGGTCTGGGGAGCCCTGGGGGGGGTTGGGGGTCCCTGGGGGTTTTGGGGAGCCCCGGGGAGGGTTTGGGGGTCCCTGGGGAGCTGGGGGGCTGGGTGGGGGCTCGGAGGAGCGGCAGCTCCTGGGGGGGTGACGTGGGGCAGGAGTGGGGCGGGGGGGGTTGAGGAGGGGGTGGGGGGGCGCAGGGGCTTTCGGGGTCCCCGTACCCCGTTTCTCAGCCGCTCCCCCCCCCCCAGACGCCGCTGCCGACGACCTGCCCCCCAGCAGTACGAGGGCCCGGCCCGCGCCCGCCAGCCCGTGAGTGGGGGCCGGGGGGGTCCTGGGGGGCGGGGGGGGCCGAGGCCCCCGCTGACCCCCCCCCCCCCCGTGACGTTACAGATCGGGGAGCGTTTCTGGGCCCCCCCCAGCCTGACGGAGCCGGAGGAGAGGTGAGCGGGGAGGGGGGAGCCGGGGGGCGCCGGGGGGGTCGGGGCCTCCCCCCTCGCTCACCCCGCGTCCCCCCCTCCCCGCAGGCCCCGCCGGCCCTGGGGGGGCTCCGCGGGGGCCCCCCTGCGCCTGGAGCCGCGGCAGGCCATCCGGCCCCCCCGGGCGCCCGCCGCCCCCCCGGCCGGGGGCCGCCTCCTGCCCCTGGGGCCGCAGCTGGTCGCCCTCGGGGCCCTCGTCGCCTTCCTGCTCTACGTCTACTTCGGGCTCCGGGGGGGGCGGCCCCCCGCCCCCCGGCAGCCGGGGCTGAGCCCCCCCCCCGGATCCCCTCGGCGTCACCCCGGGACCCCCCCACGGCACCCCCGGGGGGTCCCCGCCCTCCGCCGGCAGCCTCGGTGCTCCCGGGGACCCCCGGATCCCCTGGCCCCTCCCCGGGACCTCCCTGGGATCCCCAGATCCCCCAGGGATCCCGCTGTCCCCCCAGGGACCTCCCTGGGCCCCCAGATCCCCCAGGGATCCCCCTGCCTCCCCAGGACCCCCAGGGACCTCCCTGGGCCCCCAGATTCCCCAGGGATCCCCTGACTCCCCAGGGACCCCCAGGGACCTCCCTGGGCCCCCAGATCCCCCAGGGAACCGCTGTCCCTGCAGGGACCCCCAGGGACCTCCCTGGGCCCCCAGATTCCCCAGGGATCCCCCGACTCCCCGGGACCCCCAGGGACCTCCCTGGGCCCCCAGATCCCCCAGGGAACCCACTGCCCCTGCAGGGACCTCCCTGGGCCCCCAGATCCCCCAGGGATCCCCCTGCCTCCCCAGGGACCCCCAGGGACCTCCCTGGCCCCTCAGATCCCCCAGGGATCCCCCTGCCTCCCCGGGACCCCCAGGGACCTCCCTGGGCCCCCAGATCCCCCAGGGAACCCGCTGCTCCCCCAGGGACCCCCAGGGACCTCCCTGGGCCCCCAGATCCCCCAGGGAACCCGCTGCCCCCCCAGGGACCTCCCTGGGCCCCCAGATCCCCAGGGAACCCGCTGCCCCCCCCAGGGACCGCCAGGGACCTCCCTGGGCCCCCAGATCACCCAGGGATCCCCCTGACTCCCCCGGGACCCCCAGGGACCTTGCTGGGCCCCCAGATCCCCCAGGGATCCTGCTGCCCCCCCAGGGACCCCCAGGGACCTCCCTGGGATCCCCAGATCCCCCAGGGAACCCGCTGCCCCCCCAGGGACCTCCCTGGGCCCCCAGATCCCCCAGGAATCCTGCTGTCCCCGCAGGGACCCCCAGGGACCTCCCTGGGCCCCCAGATCCCCCCCGGGTCCCCACATACCTCTCGCCCCCCCACTCCCCGGGCCCCCCCAGGTCCTCCCCACCTCTGGCCCCTCTGCAGCCCCATAGCGGGACCCCCCCACCCCTGTGCCAACACTAGGTGCCCCCCTGCTATGGGGCTGCCCCCCACCTCGGCGTCCCAGCCCCCCAGACGGCAGCTCCAGCCCCCCCCCACTGCACAGCGCCCCGGGGGGGCTGCTCCCCCCCCCCCCCCGGGCGGGGCCCCGGGACCCCAATAAAGGCGGAGCGTTTGTACGGGCTCGTGCGGGTCCTTGCGGGGCACCGGGGGGGGGGGGGCTTGGGGAAGCCCCGCCCCCGCGCTCTGATTGGCCGCGCGCCCGCGCGCCCCGCCCCTTCGCCGGCGGCCCCGCCCCGCCGCGGCCGCCGCCCGCCGATTGGCCCAATGGGCGCCGCGGCCCCGCCCCCGGGAGAGGGGGGAGGGGAGGACCGGCAGCGGGCGGGGCGCGGACCGCGGCGGGGACTGCGGGCAACATGGCGGCGGCGGCGGCGGCGGTGGCGGCCTTGGCCGTGGCCCTGTCCCTGTCCCTGTCCCGGGCCGAGCAGGTGCCGCTGCTGGCCTGGTCCAGCCGCAGGTGGGACGGCGGATCCCGCGGGGCCCAGGCGAGCCGGCGGGGGGGCTGCGGCCTCTGAGCGCGATCCCGGGGAGGGGGAGGGGGGGGGGGCTTTGCCAGCAGGGATCTGCCCAGGGATCGGGGCGCTTCCCGCGGGAGGGGGTTGCCGGCGGCCCGGGCGGGGGATGCGGCGGGGGATCTAGCGGAGGGATCTAGTCGGAGGGATCCGCCCCGAGCGGGGGTGCGAGGGGTGATCTGCCGCGGGGGGCCGCGGGGGGGATCGATTTGGAGGGGGGGTTGTAGGCGCAGAGGATCCCCCTCACCCCACGGATCCCGGCGGATCCCTCCCCCGCCAGCTCCCTGTGGCCCCCCCTGGCCGACAGCTACGAGGGGCAGGTGGTGACGGAGGGGCAGCTCCGGGCCCTGCTGGCCCCCGCCCTGGAGCGGGGCCCCCACAACGTCCTCCTCTTCCTGCAGGAGAAGGTAAGCGGATCCCCCGGCCCCCGCAGGGATCCCCCCCCCCCCCGGCACCCTGCAGGGTGACCCCCTGGAGAGCTTCCCCCGCCCCCCAGAGGATCCCCCCCTTCTGATCGATCGCGACCCCGCGTTCTCTGTTGATCCCCCGAGGGATCTGCCTGTTCCCCCCGTGGGGATCCCCTCGCTGTCTCCTCAAAGCGATCCCAGTTCCCTCAAAGCGATGCCCCAAAGAGACCCCCCCCCACAGGCGTCCCCCCATTTCCCCCCACAGGGATCCATCCCCTCGTTCTCCCCCACCCGGATTCCTCCATTTTCTCCCCGGAGGGATCCCCCCATTTCCCCCCACAGGGATCCATCCCCTCGTTCTCCCCCAGGCAGATCCCTCCATTCCCTCCCCCAAGGGATCCTCCCGTTTCCCCCCACTGGGATCCCTTGGTTCCCCCCCGGGATCCCCCGTTCTGCCCTGTGGGGATCCCACTGCTCCTCCCAAAGGGATCCTCCTCCCGTCTCCTCCCATTACTCCCCTGCCCCCCAGGGCCCCCCCAAGTGATCCTGTGCCCCAAGGGGAGCCCGTGGCCCCCCCCAGCCCCCCCTCCTTTCCCACCCCTCCGGGATCCCCCCAAAGCCTCCCGCCCCCCCCCCCCCCATCGCTTGGTGGAAAAGGGGAAGCGGATCCCTCCCCCCCCCACCCCCCCCCGCAGCGGCGGCGGCGCGTGATGGTGACACAGTCACGGGGGGGGGGGGGGGGGTGAGGGGCCGGGTGCCCCCCCGTCCCTGATGCTCCCCCCCCCCGCGCCCCCCCCCAGCTCAGCGTCGAGGACTTCACGGCCTACGGGGGGGTCTACGGCAACAAGCCCGACAGCGCCTTCCCCAACCTCGAGGTGGGGCGCGGGGGGCCGGGGGTGGGTCCCGTGGGGCTGGCGGGGGGGTGTGGGGCAGAGGGGGGTCCCGTGGGGCTGGCGGGGGGGTGTGGGGCAGAGGGGGGTCCCGTGGGGCTGAGGGGAGTCTCTGAGGCATGGGGGGGCCTGTGGGGCTGGGGGAGGCCTCTGAGACAGAGGGGGGTGCTGTGGGGCTGGTGGGGGGATGTGGGGCTGGGGGGACTCTCTGAGGCATGGGGGGGTCCCATGGGGCTGGTGAGAGGGGATGGGTGCTGGGGGGGGTCTCTGGGGCAGGGGGTGGGTCCTGTGGGGCTGGGAGGGGCTGTGGGGCTGGGGGCAGCCTGGGGGGTCCTGGGGGGTGGGGAGCATCAAGGGGGGAATGTGTGGGGCTGGTGGAGGTTATGGGGCCCAGGGGACGCGGGGCCCAGGGGGTCTGGGATTGGGGGTTGGGGGGGCCGTGGGGCTGCCCCCTAACCTCCCCCCCATGCAGGCGGCGCTGGGGGGGGCCCCGTCGTCCCTGGTGCTGCCGGCGGTGGCCGGGGGGGCGGCGGGGGCCCTGCCCCGAATGCTGGCCCAGGCGCTGGGGGCTGCCCCACTGCGGGTGGACGGGGCCGCCCTGCGCCAGCTGCGCCTCAACGCCAGCCTGCCCGCCCTGCTGCTGGTGCGCCTGCCCCACACCGCCGGGTACGTGCCCCACGGCTGCCCCACAGCTGCCCCACGGTGCCCCACAGCCGCCCCACAGCGCCCCACGGCCGCCCATAGTCCCCTCTGGGGTGCCTGTGTCCCCCACGGCCGGTTCCCCCCTCCCTGCCCGCCTGCTGCTGGTGCGCCTGCCCCACACCGCCGGGTACGTGCCCCATGGCGCCCCATAGCTGCCCCACAGTGCCCCACGGCTGCCCCATAGCGCCCTGTGGGTGCCTGTGTCCCCTACAGCCGGTTCCCCCCTCCCTGCCCGCCCTGCTGCTGGTGCGCCTGCCCCACACCGCCGGGTACGTGCCCCACGGCCGCCCCACGGCGCCCCACGGCAGCCCCACAGCGCCCCACGGCCGCCCCATAGCCCCCCCGTGGGTGCCTGTGTCCCCCACGGCTGGTTCCCCCCTCCCTGCCCGCCCTGCTGCTGGTGCGCCTGCCCCACACCGCCGGGTACGTGCCCCATGGCGCCCCACAGCCGCCCCACAGCGCCCCACAGCGCCCCACGGCCGCCCCATAGTCCCCTCTGGGGTGCCTGTGTCCCCCATGGCCGGTTCCCCCCTCCCTGCCCGCCCTGCTGCTGGTGCGCCTGCCCCACACCGCCGGGTACGTGCCCCATGGCGCCCCATAGCTGCCCCACAGTGCCCCACGGCTGCCCCATAGCGCCCTGTGGGTGCCTGTGTCCCCTACAGCCGGTTCCCCCCTCCCTGCCCGCCCTGCTGCTGGTGCGCCTGCCCCACACCGCCGGGTACGTGCCCCACGGCCGCCCCACGGCGCCCCACGGCAGCCCCACAGCGCCCCACGGCCGCCCCATAGCCCCCCCGTGGGTGCCTGTGTCCCCCACGGCTGGTTCCCCCCTCCCTGCCCGCCCTGCTGCTGGTGCGCCTGCCCCACACCGCCGGGTACGTGCCCCATGGCGCCCCACAGCCGCCCCACAGCGCCCCACAGCGCCCCACGGCCGCCCCATAGTCCCCTCTGGGGTGCCTGTGTCCCCCATGGCCGGTTCCCCCCTCCCTGCCCGCCCTGCTGCTGGTGCGCCTGCCCCACACCGCCGGGTACGTGCCCCACGGCTGCCCCACGGCCGCCCCACAGCCGCCCCATGGCTGCCCCACGGCTGCCCCATAGCCCCCTGTGGGTGCCTGTGTCCCCTACGGCCGGTTCCCCTCTCTCTGCTGCCCTGCCCCACGGCGCGGGTACGTGCCCCTGCTCGTTTTCCTGAGCCCCACGGCGCCCTGCTCTGCCCCACGGCGCCCTGCTCTGCCCCACGGCTGCCCCACGCTGACCCCTTGCTCCCGCAGCTCCAGCCTCATGGCTCCCAAGGAGGTGCTGACCAGCAACGGTGAGTGGGGCAGGCCGGGGGGCGGGGGGGGTGCCGTGGGGCTGCCCCACACGCTGACCCCCCCCCCCGCCGCCCCCCAGACGAGATCATGGGGCAGGTGCTGAGCGCCCTGAAGGAGGAGGACGTGCCCTACACGGCCCTGCTCACCGCCCTGCGGCCCTCCCGCGTGCGTAGCTGCCCCACGGCGCGGCCCCAGCCCCACGGCGCCCCACAGAGCCTCGCGGCGCTCAGCCTGCTCCCGTGGGGTCCTACGGCCTCCCAGCCCCACAGAACCCCCGGCCCAGCCCCACGGCGCCCCACAGAGCCTCGCGGCGCTCAGCCTGCTCCCGTGGGGTCCTACGGCCCCCCAGCCAGCCCCACGGAGCCCCCGGCCCAGCCCCACGGTGCCCCACAGAGCCTCGCGGCGCTCAGCCTGCTCCCGTGGGGTCCTACGGCCCCCCAGCCAGCCCCACAGAGCCCCCGGCCCAGCCCCACGGCGCCCCACAGGACTCTGTAACCCTCTAGCCTGCTCCCACGAGGTCCTATGGCCCCCCAGCCCAGCCCCATGGGGCCCTCCAGACCCACAACCCAGCCCCACAGCGCCCCGTGGGACCTTCTAGCCAAGCGCCATGGGGTCGTATGGCCCCCCAGCCCAGCCCCACGGCTCCCCCAGGCCCCCCCGCCCTCCTGTCCACCCCCCGGCTCCCCGGCTCTGCCCCCCAGCTCCCCCGGCCCCCCCCGCCCTCCCGTCCGCCCCCCCCGGCTCTGCCCCCTGGCCCCCAGCTCTGCCCCACAGCTCCCCCGTCCCCCCCCGCCCTCCCGTCCCCCCCCCCCGACTCTGCCCCATGGCCCCCCGGCTCTGCCCCACAGCTCCCCCGGGCCCTCCCTGCCCTCCCGTCTGCCCCCACGACCCCCGGCTCTGCCCCATGGCCCCCCGGCTCTGCCCCCCGGCTCTCCCGGCGCCCCCTGCCCCCCCGGCCGCCCCCCAGCCCCCCAGCTCTGCCCCATGGCCCCCCGGCTCTGCCCCCCGGCTCCCCCGCCCCCCCTGCCCCCCCGGCCGCCCCCCAGCCCCCCAGCTCTGCCCCCCAAGCCTCACGCCGGCCCCGGCCGCCCCCCAGGTGCTGCGGAGGCGGCGGGGGCGGCGGCGGGGCCGGGCCGGCAGCTGCTGCAGCGGGAGGAGGCCGGGGGGGCGGCGGAGACGACCCCCCCGCTGCGCTGGCCCCCCACCGGCACCCCCCGCATCCTGCTCTGGGCCCAGAACTTCACCGTGGGCTACGAGGGCCGGGAGCAGGACCTGACGGCCCGCACCTTCGGGCCCGGCGCCTCCGTCGACCTGGGGGGCTCCTCCTGGGACCCCGAGGAGGCCAGGTGGGGCCGGGGGGGGCTGGGGTGGTCCTGGGGGTCCCAGGAGGGGCTGGGGGGGGGGGTGGGGTGGTCCTGGGGGTCCCAGGTGGGGTGGGGGGGGTGGGAGGGGGAGTTGGGGTCCTCCTGGGGTCCCTGGGGGGGCCGGGGGGGCTGGGGGTGGTCCTGGAGGTCCCAGGTGGGGCTGGGGGGGCTGGGGTGGTCCTGGGGGGTCCAAGGTGGGGCCGGGGGCGGGTGGTCCTGGGGGGCTCAGGGTCCTCCTGGGGGTCCCAGGTGGGGCTGGGGGCTGGGGGGGTATGGAGTCGTCCCGGGGGTCCAAGGTGGGGCTGGGTGATCTCTGGGGGGGTCCCAGGTGGGGCTGGGGGGGGCTGGGGTGGTCCTGGGGGTCCCAGGTGGGGCTGGGGGGGGCGGGGGTGGTCCTGGGGGGTGTGTGTGGGGATTCGGGGTCCTCCCGGGGGTCCCAGGGGGGCTGGGGGGTGGCAGGGACTGGGGGGGCCGCATGGCCAACGCCCCCCCCGTGCCCCCCCCAGGCTGGTGATGAAGTACGACGGCGTTTTTGAGGAGACGCTGACCATCACGTGAGTCCTGGGGGGGGCTGGGGGTCCGGGGGGGCTGGGGGGCCCTGGGGAGGACTGAGGTCCCGGGGGGGGGCAGGGATTTAAGGGGGAGATGGGAGGGTCCTGGGGGGGTCTGGGGAGATCAGGGGGTCCTGGGGAGGGTCGGGGGAGTCCCTGGGGGGGGTCTGAGATCCTGGGGGGGGGTTGGGGGACCCATGGGGGGGTTGGAGATCCCAGGAGTGATTGGGGGGGTCCTGGGGGGTCCTGGAAGGATTGGGGGTCCCTGGGGGTATTTGGGACCCTGGGGGGGGGCACAGGGGGATCTGGGGGGGGATGGGCGATCTGGGGGGGGTCAGGGACCTTGGAGGGTATTGGGGGGTGCTGGAGGGATTGGGGGGGCCCAGGGCGATCTGGGGGGGGGTCAGGGACGCTGGGGGGGGTCAGGGACCTGGGGGGTATTGGGGGGTGCTGGGGGGGTCCTGGAGGGATTGGGGGGTCTGGGGGGGGTCAGGGGCCTGGGGGGTATTGGGAGGTGCTGGAGGGATCGGGGGGGCCCAGGGCAATCCGGGGGGGTCAGGGATGCTGGGGGGGGGCCACCCCACATCCCGGCCCCCCCCAACGCCGTCCCCCCCCCCCCCCCCCGCAGGCTGGTGCTGCGGCAGGCGCTGTTCCCGGTGTCGGGGCGGCGCTGGGGGTGGCTGGCGGAGGTGGGGGTGGCGCTGGGGGGGGCCCCGCGCGGCACCTTCGCCGGCTCGGGGGGGGCGGCGGCCCCCACCCCGCTGGGCTGGCGCTGCGGGCGCCTGGCGGCCCCCGGGCCCCTGCTGCTGCCCCCCAGCCCCAGCGACCCCGCTGCCCGCTGGCGCCTGCTGCTGCGGGGGCTCCAGGTGGGCCGCGCGCCTGGGCCCTGCGCGGGGGGGGCGGGGGGGCCGCGGGCCTGGGTCCCCATGGGGGGGGCGGGGGGGGGGCACCCTGGGGTCCCTTGTGGGGGGGGCTTGGATGCCTGGGTCCCCGTGGGGGGGGCACCCAGGGTGGTCCTGGGGGGGTGGTGTGGGGCCCGGACGCCTGGGTCCCCATGGGGGGGGCACCCTGGGGTGTCTTTGGTGGGGGGGGGCCGGACGCCTGGGTCCCCATGGGGGGGGCACCCGGGGTGGTCTTGGGGGGGCGGCGGGGGGCCCGGATGCCTGGGTCCCCGTGGGGGGTGGCGGGGGGCCCGGACACCTGGGTCCCCATGTGGGGGGGGGCACCCGGGGTGGTCCTGGGGGGGGTGGTGTGGGGCCCGGACGCCTGGGTCCCCCATGGAGGTGGGTGCCCTGGGGTCCCTTGGGGGGGGGCTTGGAGGCCTGGGTCCCCATGGGGGGGGCACCCTGGGGTGTCTTTGGTGGGGGGGGCCCGGACGCCTGGGTCCCCATGTGGGGGGGGCACCCGGGGTGGTCTTGGGGGAGTGGTGTGGGGCCCGGACGCCTGGGTCCCCATGGAGGTGGGTGCCCTGGGGTGTCTTTGGTGGGGGGGGGGGGCCGGATGCCTGGGTCCCCGTGGGGATCAGCCCCCTGGGTCCCTTCGGGGGGGGGGGGGGCAGGACACCCGGGTGCCCCATGGGCTGGGCACTGTTGGGGGGGGGGGGCCCAGAGGCTTAGGTCCCTGGGGGGGGCACCCTGGGGTCCCTTTGGGGGGGGGGGGCAGGACACCCGGGTGCCCGTGGGGCTGGGCACCGTGGGGGGGCAGCACCCTTAGATCCCCAGGGCTCGCGGGGGGGGTCCGCAGCGCCGGCCGCCGTCCCCCCCCCGGCGCTCACCCCCGTGTCCCCCCCCCGCAGGTGCAGGCGTTCAACGTGACGGGGGTGGCGTTCGGGGCGGCGAGCGACTGCGCCGGGTTCTTTGCGCCGGGCGTGTGGATGGGGCTGCTGACGGGCGCCCTGCTGCTGGGCGGCCTGGCCTACGGCCTGCACATGCTGCTGGGGCTGCGCACCATGGACCGCTTCGACGACCCCAAGGGGCCCGCCATCGCCGTGCCCCAGGCCGACTAGCGGGGGGCCGCCCCACGGCGAGCCCGGGCTGCCCCACGGCGAGCCGGAGCCGCTTGCGGCTGCCCCGCGGGGAGCCGGAGCCGCTTGGCGCTGCCCCATGGGAGCTCTGTTCCTTGGGGGCTGCCCCACGGCGAGCCCGGGCTGCCCCACGGCGAGCCGGAGCCGCTTGCAGCTGCCCCGCGGGGAGCCGGAGCCGCTTGGAGCTGCCCCACAGCGAGCTCTGTTCCTTGGGGGCTGCCCCACGGGGAGCCGGAGCCGCTTGGCGCTGCCCCATGGGAGCTCTGTTCCTTGGGGGCTGCCCCACGGCGAGCCGGAGCCGCTTGCGGCTGCCCCGCGGCGAGCTCTGTTCCTTGGGGGCTGCCCCACGGCGAGCCGGAGCTGCTTGCGGCTGCCCCGCGGGGAGCTCTGTTCCTTGGGGGCTGCCCCACAGCGAGCCGGAGCCGCTTGGGGCTGCCCCATGGGAGCTCTGTTCCTTGGGGGCTGCCCCACGGCAAGCCGGAGCCGCTTGCGGCTGCCCCATGGGAGCTCTGTTCCTTGGGGGCTGCCCCACGGCGAGCCCGGGCTGCCCCACGGCGAGCCGGAGCCGCTTGCAGCTGCCCCGCGGGGAGCCGGAGCCGCTTGGAGCTGCCCCACAGCGAGCTCTGTTCCTTGGGGGCTGCCCCACGGCGAGCCGGAGCTGCTTGCGGCTGCCCCATGGGAGTGCCATTCCCTGGGGGCTGCCCCATAGGGAGCCTGAGCTGCTTGGGGGCTGCCCTATGGGCACCTCTGTTCCCTGGGGGCTGCCCCATGGAGATCGCCAGCCTGGGGCCTGCCCCATAGGGATGGCCATTCCCGGGGGCCTGCCCCATAGGGATCTCCACTCCCTGGGGGCTGCCCTATAGGGATCTCCACTCCCTGGGGGCTGCCCCATAGGGATGGCCATTGCCTGGGTCCTGCCCCATAGGGATTGCCACTCCCTGGGTCCTGCCCCATAGGGATGGCCATTGCCTGGGGGCTGCCCCACAGGGACCCTGTGCCCTCGGGGGCTGCCCCATGGGGATCCCTCGGGGGTCTGAGCCACCCCTCCGCGTGGGGCCTGCCCCACAGAGACCTCCCCCCCGAGGCTGGGGGGCCCGAACCCTCCCTCCGTGCCGTGTGGGGCCGCACTGCCCTCCCTGCCCCACAGCCCCCCCCCCTCCTGTGGGTCTGTGGGGCAGAGGAGTCCTGCCCCATAGCGGCGGAGGGGACCCCCCCACCCCCTATTTATTGCCCCCGTGTGTTGCTGGACAATAAACCCGCTGCTGCCCCCCAGCTTCCGGCTCCGCCGTGGGGCTACTTGGGGGGCGGGGCGGGAGGGGGTGGGGGGGGACGTGGGCGGGGCCTGTGGCGTCACCGTGCCGCCGTGGGGCTACTTGGGGGGCAGGATGGGAGGGGGCGGGGTGGGCGGGGCCTGTGGCGTCACCGTGCTGCCGTGGGGCTACTTGGGGGGCAGGATGGGAGGGGTCGGGGGGGTGGGCGGGGCCTGTGGCGTCACCGTGCCGCCGTGGGGCTACTTGGGGGGTGGGACGGGTGGGCGGGGCCTGTGGCATCATCGTGCCGGGCACCGGGGTCCCCCCAACTGGGACCAGTAACCCCCCAACTGGGACCAGTACCCCCCCTCCAAACGCACACACTGGGACCAGTAAACTGCCCCTACTGGGACCAGCACCCCCGCCGGGACCCGAGGAGGGGGGAGGGTTCACCGCTGTAAATTATTATAATTTATTGTAATTTATTGTAATTTATTCACCGCAGGCCCCGCCCCCACCTCCGTGGGCGGGGCTGGAGCCGCCTCCGCGGGCGCCGGGTGATGACGTAGCGCGCCGCAGCTCACCGGGCGGGCGCGGGGTGATGACGTCTTCCTCTCCCGCTGGCTGTTGTGGATGTTGTTTGGGGGGAGCTGGCGCGCGGTGATGACGCGCGGCGGTGGGCGGGCGCGGGGCTGTGACGCGCACGTCGCGCGGCTGTGACGTCCTTCCAGCGTCTCCTCCGGCTGCGGCTGCTGTTGCTGCGGCCGCTCCTGCTCGGTCCCGGCCGCCCGAGCCGGTGCCGGTGCCGGTGCCCTCGGCGCCCTCGCGGCCGCGTCCCCCCGCTGCCCCCCGGCTGCCCCGGCCCCGGCGCGACCATGGCGCAGTACAAGGGGGCGGCGAGCGAGGCCGGCCGGGCCCTGCAGCTCATGAAGAAGCGGGAGCGGCAGCGGGAGCACATGGAGCAGATGCGGCAGCGCATCGCCGAGGTGCGCGGGGGGCGCTGGGGGCTTCGTGGGGGGCCGGGGGGGCTGGGGGGGGCCGGGGCTGCCATTAAGGACCCTGGGGACTGGGGGGCACCGTGGGGCTGTCGCTGGGGGTCTGGGGGGGCACCGTGGGGCTGTCGCTGGGGGTCTGGGGGGGGCCCTGGAGCTGTCACTGGGGGCATGGGGGTGTTACTGGGACCCTGGGGGCTTGGGGGGCCCTGGGGCTCTCATGGGGGGCCCTGGGGGCTTGGGGGAGCACTAGGGTTGTCACCGGGGGGCTTGAGAGGACCCTGGGGCTGTCACTGGGGTCTGGGGGGGGTCGTGTGGCTGTCATTGAGGGGTTGGGGGGACCCTGGGATTGTCATTGGGGACCCTGGGGGTCTGGGGGGACCCTGGGGCTGTCACAGGGGTTGGGGGGGGGAGCTTGGGGTCTGGGGGTCCCCTGGGGCTGCCTTTGGGGTCTGGGGGTACCCTGAGCCCCCCCAACGCCCCCGCCGCCCCCAGGAGAACATCATGAAGTCCAACATCGACAAGAAGTTCTCGGCCCACTACGACGCCGTCGAGGCCGAGCTCAAGTCCAGCACCGTGGGTGAGCGCGGGGGGAGGCCCGGGGGGCCCCGGCGTCCGGGGAGGGCCCGGGGGGGCCCCGGCATCCAGGAGACTCAGGCCGCCTCCCCCTGTGCCCCCCCCAGGCCTGGTGACCCTCAACGACATGAAGGCGAAGCAGGAGGCGCTGGTGAAGGAGCGCGAGAAGCAGCTGGCCAAGAAGGAGCAGTCCAAGGAGCTGCAGCTGTGAGTCAGCCCAGGGCGGCCAGTATGACCAGTAAGGGCCGCCCGGCAGCCCCAGTATGACCAGTAAGGGCCGCCCCGCAGTCTTGTTTGGAGATCCAGTGAGGACTTTGCGGTAGCGGTGGTTTAAGGCTTAACGTTGACTTAACTGCCATGATTAACAAACTTAATTAAAGGTTCTGCAGCCCCAGTAGCACCAGTAAGAGCTGCCCGGCAGCACCAGTTAGATCCTCACTGGTCCCAGTAAGGAGGCAGGGAAGTCCCATTGCAGGTAGATGTGTGCCGCCCAGTTTGCCCAGCTCCCCCAGTGCCCCCACCCCAGTCTGCCTGGCAGAGGAGCAGCGAGATCCCAGCGCTCCCAGTCTCCCCAGCGCTCCCAGTCTCCCCAGCGCTTCCCCAGACTGGTGGCCGCCGGCTCGCCCCGTTGTCCCGGCCCCGCGCCCCCCCCGTTCGCCCCCCCCCCCGCTCCCAGTGCCCCCAGTATGCCGTGCCGCAGGAAGCTGGAGCGCCTGCGGGAGCGCGAGCGGAAGCAGGAGGAGAAGCGCAAGATCTCCAGCCTCTCCTTCACCCTGGACGAGGGCGAGGAGGAGGAGGAGCGCGAGGAAGAGGAGCCCGAGAAGGACGGTGGGTCGGGGGGGGCACGGGGGGGGGGTGAGGGTCAGGCTGGGGCTGACCCTGCCCCCCCCCCCAGCCACAGAAGAGCCCCCCAAAAAGCGGAAATTGGGCAAGAACCCAGACGTGGACACCAGCTTCCTGCCCGACCGG
The DNA here is from genome assembly GCF_036370855.1 of Dromaius novaehollandiae. Classification (NCBI taxonomy): domain Eukaryota; kingdom Metazoa; phylum Chordata; class Aves; order Casuariiformes; family Dromaiidae; genus Dromaius; species Dromaius novaehollandiae. The sequence goes on from NC_088136.1 coordinate 342,059, forward strand.
GACCGCGAGGTACCGGGGACCCAGGCGTCCGGGCCCCCCCGCTCCCCGTTGCCCCCCCGCACCCTTTGGGGGGGGCAGAGGGGGTGTCTGAGCCCCCCCCCAGGGACCCAGGCGTCCGGTTCCCCCCCCAGGAGGAGGAGAACCGGCTGCGGGAGGAGCTGCGCCAGGAGTGGGAGGCCAAGCAGGAGAAGATCAAGAGTAAGGGGGGGGGGCAGCTTGGGGGGGTCAGAAGGGGCTGGGGGGGCAGCTTGGGGGGTCAGAAGGGGCTGGGGGGCAACTTGGGGGTCTGGGGGGCGGTTTGGGGGGTTTGGAGGAGCCGGGAGGGGCAGATGTGTGGGGCTGGGGAGGGGTCGGAAGTAGCTGGGGGGCAGGTTTGGGGGGGGCTGCGGGGGTCAGAGAAGGCTGGGGGGGGCTGGCAGAGCTGGGGGGCAGTTTGCCCCCCCCCCAATCCCCCGATTTGCCCCCCCCAATGCCCCGATTTGCCCCCGTTCTGCCCCCGCTCAGACGAGGAGATCGAGATCACCTTCAGCTACTGGGACGGCTCCGGGCACCGGCGCACGGTGAAGGTACGGGGGGCTGGGGGGGCCCCGGGGGGGGGCAGGATGGGGGGGTCGCCCCCCCCAGGCCCCCTCACCCCGTTCCCCCCCCCAGATGAAGAAGGGCAACACGATGCAGCAGTTCCTGCAGAAAGCCCTGGAGATCCTGCGCAAGGACTTCAGCGAGCTCCGGTGGGCTGGGGGGGTCCCTGGGGGCTGGGGGGGTCCCTGGGGGCCGGGGGGGGCCCAGAGGTGTCGGGGGGGGGCAGAGATCCCAAAATGGGATCTGGGGGGGGTGAGCGGGGGTGTCTGGAGGTCCTGGGGGGCCTAGAAGTGTCTGAGAGGTGCCCCTGGGGGGGCCCCAGGGTGGTTTGGGGGGCCTGGTGGGTGCCAGGTCAGTTTGGGGGGGGTTGAAGAGACTTGGGGGGGGGGGTCAGGGTGGTTTGGGGGGGTTGGAGGTCCTGGGGGGGCTGGGGGGTTGCTGGGGCAGTTTGGGGGGGCCTTGGGGAGGTCATGGGGGGGTTGGGGTCAACCAAGAGGGTTTCTGGGGGTCCCATGGGGCTTTGGGGGCCCTGGGGGTGTCTCGGGGATATTCGGGGGGGTCCCTGGGGTTGGGGCCCCCCCTGGGGGGGTTGGGGGCACCCCGGGGTGCTGGGGGGGGTTGGGGGGGCTGACAGTGTCCCCCCAGGTCGGCGGGGGTGGAGCAGCTCATGTACATCAAGGAGGACCTGATCATCCCCCATGTGAGTGTCCCCCCCCATGTCCCCCCCGCCCCATGGGGGGCCCCGAGGGGGTCGGACCCCCCCCCGCTAACGAGCCCCCCCCGCTAACGAGCCCTCCCCCCGCCCCCAGCACCACAGCTTCTACGACTTCATCGTCACCAAAGCCCGGGGCAAGAGCGGTGAGTGACACCGGGGGGGGACACGTCCCCAGAGGGTGGCTGTGTCCCCGGGGGTGGGTTTGTCCCCAAGGGGGGGGGAGGTGTCCGTGGGGCTGGCTGTCCCCCCCCGTGACGTCACCGTCCCCGTGTCCCCCCCCCTCCAGGGCCGCTGTTCAACTTCGACGTCCACGACGACGTGCGGCTGCTGAGCGACGCCACCGTGGAGAAGGACGAGGTGGGGGGGGGCCCCGCTGCCCCACGGTGCCCCACGGCCCCCCAGCCTGGCCCCACGGCGCCCCACAGACCCCCCCAGGCACCCGGCCTGGCCCCACGGTGCCCCACAAACCCCCCCACAGGCTCCTGGCCTGGCCCCACGGTGCCCCACAAACCCCCCCACAGGCTCCTGGCCTGGCCCCACAGTGCCCCACAGCCCCCCCCAGGCACCTGGCCTGGCCCCACGGTGCTCCAGGGCCCTCCTGAGGCACCCGGCCTGGCCCCATAGCATGGCCCCACGGCCCCCCTGGCCACCTGGCCTGGCCCCACGGCCCCCCCGGCCACCCGGCCTGGCCCCACGGTGCCCCACGGACCTCCCCGCAGGCTCCCGGCCTGGCCCCACGGTGCCCCAGAGCCCCCCCAGGCACCCAGCCTGGCCCCCCCGCGTTGAGGCCCCCCAAGCGCTGCCCCCCTGACGGTGTGTGTCCCCCCCGTCCCCCCCCCCCGGCGGCAGTCGCACGCGGGCAAGGTGGTGCTGCGCAGCTGGTACGAGAAGAACGAACAAGCACATCTTCCCCGCCAGCCGCTGGGAGCCCTACGACCCCGAGAAGAAGTGGGACAAGTACACGGTGAGGGGGGGCCCGGGGGGGCCATGGGCCGGGGGGGCGCGGGGGGCAGCAGACGCGGGAGCCCCCCTCCCTCCGCCGCCCCCGACTCTCTTCTCTCCCTTCCAGATCCGATGAGGCCCTGGGACCCCCCCAAGACCCCCCCCGTGTGTCCCCAAGGACGTGCTGGCCCCCCCCCCCGTCCCCAGCCCCCCTTGTGTGTGTTGGGGGGGCCCCGGGCCGGGCTGGGGGGCCCCGAAGCTTTTACGGTCGCCGCCGGGGTGCAATAAAGGTCCTGAGCCCCCCCCACGCCGGCTCTGCGCGTGGCTCCCCCCCCCCCCCCCCCCCACGCCGGGGCTTCACGTGGGGGGGGGCTTCGTGCGTTCCTCGTGCGTGCGAGGCCGTGGGGCGCGGGGGGGGGGGGGGCGTGCAGCCC
>NC_088136.1:344928-369844 GCF_036370855.1 Dromaius novaehollandiae
GGGAGGGGGGAGGGCGAGGCGGTCTCCGGCGCGGCGTCGTTGCGTCACGGAAGCGACGGAAGGAGGCGGTGCTTCCTGCGCCCTGATTGGCGGTCTCCGCCCGACCGCGTTGACGCTCCCGCCTCCTGATTGGCCGCGGAGGAGGCGGTTCCGCTCGGGACCCACGCGGCGCTGAGGGCCGCCGCGCGCCGATTGGCGGCCGGGGCGCGACCGAGCGCGGTGATTGGCCGGCTGCGCGGCCGGAGGGGGCGGGGCCGGGGCCGGGGCCAGGGCAGGTCTCCGTGTGTCTGTGCGTCGGGGGCGACCGGGAGTCTGTGAGGGGAGTTCCGGGGTCCGGGGGGTCCCGGTGCCCTAAGGGGGGGTGTCCCGGCTCTGACCCCCCCGGTTGCCCCGCAGCCCCAGCGGAGCGGCGCGGGGGCCTCGGCGGCGCCATGCGGCTGGCAGGTAGGTGGGGGGGGGACACGGGCGGGGGGGGGAAGAACCGGGGGGGGCGGCGGGGCGCTGACCCCCCCCCCCCCGTGTCGGTGCCGCAGGGCCGCTGCGCGTGGCGGCCATCGCCGCCTCGGCCGGGCTCACCTGGCTCCTCGTCAGCCTCCTGCTCGGCTCCCCCGGCGCCTTCCCCCCGCTCCAGCGCCTCCTGGCCGGTGAGGCCCGGGGGGGGAGTTGGGGGGCTGGGGGGGGGCAGATGTGGGGCTGGGGGGGGGTTGGGGGGCCAGAGGCGGTAGTGCTGGGGTTTGGGGTAGGTCTGGGGCCGGGAGGTAGTTGTGGGGCTGGAGGGGGGTGACGCTGGGTCGGGGGGGGCAGATGTGGGCCTGGGGGGCTACTGGGGGGCTGGAGGAGGTAATTCTGGGGTCGGGGGGGGTAATTTGGGGGAGATTTGGGGCTGGTGGGGGGCAGCTGGGGGGCTGGATCTGGGGGTGGGGGGGCAGATGTGGGGCTGGGGGGGCAATTCTGGGTCGGGGGGGCCAGGTATGGGTCTAGAGAGGGTAATTGTGGGTCGGGGGGGGCAGATATGGGTCCGGAGGGGGTAATTCTGGGGCTGGGGGGGCAGATGTGGGGCTGGGGGGGCAATTCTGGGGCTGGGGGGATAGCTGGGGGGGGCAGAGGGGGCAATTCTAGGTCGGGGGGGCAGATATGGGGCCAGGGGGGTCAATTCTGGGGCTGGGGGGGCTGGATCTAGGTCTGGGTGGGCAGATGTGGGGCTGGGAGGGCAATTCTGAGGCTGGGGGGCAGCTGGGGGGCTGGATCTAGGGCTGGGGGGGCAGATGTGGGGCTGGGGGGGCTGGATCTAGGTCTGGGGGGGCAGATGTGCGGCTGGGGGGGCTGGATCTAGGTCTGGGGGGGCAGATGTGGGGCTGGGGGGGCTGGATCTAGGTCTGGGGGGCAGATGTGGGCTGGGGGGGCTGGATCTAGGTCTGGGGGGGCAGATGTGGGGCTGGGGGGGCTGGATCTAGGTCTGGGGGGGCAGATGTGGGGCTGGGGGGGCTGGATCTAGGTCTGGGGGGGCAGATGTGGGGCTGGGGGGGCTGGATCTAGGCCTGGGGGGGCAGATGTGGGGCTGGGGGGGCTGGATCTAGGGCTGGGGGGGCAGATGTGGGGCTGGGGGGGCTGGATCTAGGTCTGGGGGGGCAGATGTGGGGCCGCCCCCCACCGCCTCCGTCCCCGCAGGCCCCGACTCCCCCGCCACGGCAGGTAGGTGACGCGGCCCCTCGGCCCCCCCGGGGGTGCGTGTGGGGCCCGGAGCCCCCCGGGGGGGGGGTGACGCGTGCCCCCCCCCCCCCCCCCGCAGCCCCCCGCCCGCGGCGCTTCAAGTGCGGCCTGGCCCGGCCCTGCCCCCGGCACCACTTCGCCTTCCGCCTCGTCAGCGGCGCCGCCAACGTCGTCGGCCCCAAGATCTGCCTCGAGGACAACATGTGAGGGGGGGCCCCGGCGTCCGGGGGGGGGCAGGAGTCCGGGGGGGGGGGGGGGCCTGGCGTCCGCACGGTGCTAATTGCCCCCCCCCCTCGTTACAGGCTGATGAGCAGCGTGAAGAACAACGTGGGGCGGGGGCTCAACATCGCCCTGGTGAACGGTGAGGGGGCAAATGGGGGGGGGGTTGTATATGGGGGGGGTTGGGGGGGGGTAACTGCCCCCAGTGGGGGGGGCTGGGGGATAAATACCCCCCCCCGGGGCAGTGGGGGGGGCTTAGGGGGGTAATTGCCCCCCCCAGGGCAGTGGGAGGGGGTTCAAGGGGGGTAATTGCCCCCCCCAGGGCAGTGGGAGGGGGCTTAGGGGGGTAATTGCCCCCCCCCAGGGCAAAGGGGGAGGGTTTGGGGGGGGTAATTGCCCCCCCCAGGCAGTGAGGAGGGTTTGGGGGGGGTAACTGCCCCTGTCCCCCCCCAGGCGTCAGCGGTGACCTGATCGCGGCGCAGGCCTTCGACATGTGGGCGGAGGTGAGCGGCCGGGGGGGGGGCAGCGCGTTTTGGGGGCAGTCCAGGGGGGTTTGGGGCCCTTCGGGGGGGGGGGATTTTAACTTTCCCCTCCCCATTTCCACAGTGTGTTTTTTTTGGGGGGGGGGGCACTGCCTTTTGGGGGCAATTCAAGGGGGATTTGAGGCCTGGGGGGGGGGAGATTTTAACAGTCTTTTTCTCCATTTCCAGTGTGTTTTTGGGGGGGGGGGGCAGTGCCTTTTGGGGGCAATCCAGGGGAGTTTGGGGTCTTGGGGGGGGGGAAACGTTAACAATTTCTTTCCCATTTCCACAGCCTGTTTTGGGGGGGGGGGGGGTGAAGCGCATTTTGGGGGAAACCCAGGGGGATTTGGGCCCTTTGGGGGGGGGGGGGGCGATGGCCCATTCAGGGCCATTCAGGGGCAAATGGGGGGGGGGGGGCAGCGCGTTTTGGGGGGGTCCCCACGAAGCAGCGACTTGCCCGTTGCTTTACCTTGTATTTAACAGGGCCGGGGGGGGGGTGGTTGGTATTTTGGGGGCGCGGGGGGGGTGTAGCCCCCCCCCCCCCGTCCCCCCCCCCGCGTGACCGCGGCCGCCGGCAGACGTGAACGAGCTGCTCAAGTTCATCCGGCCGCTGCACGAGGGGACGCTGGTGTTCGTGGCCTCCTACGACGACCCGGCCACCAAGTGAGGGGGGGGCACAGCGGGGGGGGGGGGGGGCACAGCGCGGGGGGGGCACCCAGCCACGTGTCCCCCCCCCAGGCTGACGGAGGAGACGCGGCGGCTCTTCGGGGAGCTGGGCAGCGCCGTGGCCAAGGACCTGGCCTTCCGCGACAGCTGGGTCTTCGTGGGGGCCAAGGGGGTGCGCGACAAGAGCCCCTTCGAGCAGGTGAGCCGGGGGGGGGCACGGGGGGGGGGCTGGGGGCGCGGGGGGGGCCGCGGTGACCCCCCCCCCCCGGTCCCCGTGTCCCAGCACGTGAGGAACAGCCGCGGCTCCAACAAGTACGAGGGGTGGCCCGAGGCGCTGGAGATGGAGGGCTGCATCCCCCGGCGCACCGCCGACCCCCAGTGACGCCCCCGGGGGGGGGCACAGCGGCCCCGGGGGGGGCACCACCCCCCCAGGGTGTCACCGTCCCGCTGCGGTGTCACCGTCCCCCGCGGTGTCCCCAGTTGGGGGGTGACAACACCGCTCGGTCCTACAGCCGTGTTGTGTCCCCCCCCCCGGTGATGGGGGGGGTCACAGCTGTGTCCCCCCCCCCACAGTGACACATGGGGGTCACAGCTGTCCCCCCCCCCCGGTGGTGACACATGGGGGTCACAGTTGTGTGTCCCCCCCCCTCCATGGGGGCAAATAAACACTGGGCCCAAACAGGTGGCTGCGACTCTGCTTGGGGGCCCAGGCGTCCGGGGGGGCTCCTCTGACCCCCCCCCCAAAATAATGGGGGTAATTAGGGCCTGGGGGTCATTAAGGGAAGGAGGTAATTAGGGACTGGAATGGGGGGTGTTAAGGGCGGGGCAGGGGGTAATTAGGGCTTGGGGGTCATTAAGGCAGGGGGTAATTAGGGACTGGAGTGGGGCGGGGGGGGTAATTAGGTGCCTGGGGTTAACGAGGGCCCCCGGGGCCGTTAACGAGGGGGGGGGGAGCTGGGCATCATTAGGGCCAGGGCCTTAATTAATCAATTAAGACTCGTGGAAGCCGGGCGGGGTTAACGAGGGGCTTTATGAGGGGTGACTTGGTCCCAGGTGGGAGGGGCCTCCCGGTGCCCCCCCCCCCGGGGAGGGGGCCCAGGCGTCCGGGTGCTGCCCCCCCCCCCCCCAGCCGTGGGGCCAGGAGGATGCCGTGGGGCAGGGCGGGGGGGGGGGCAGCTCCCTGAGCACGGCCGGGGCCCCTGGAGTGTCACGCGAGGAGGGGGCGGGGGGGGTGTGGGGCAGCCGTGGGGCGGCCGTGGGGCTCAGAGCTCGTGGGGATTCACTCAGCAGCAGGTGTCACGCAAGGAGGGGCTGCGGGGCGGGGGGCTGTGGGGCGGCGCCGTGGGGCGCCGTGGGGCAGCCGTGGGGCTCAGAGCTTGTGGGGGTTCACCCAGCGGTAGGTGCCCTCGTACTGGAAGCCGGCGCGCTTCAGCAGCTCGTCCGCCTCCGCCGGGCCCCGGCTGGGGGGCAGCGCGTTAGGGGGCTGCCCCATGGGCCCCCACCCTGCCCCATGGCACCCCACAGCCCCCCATGCTGCCCCACAGCAGCCCTTAGATCCCACAACCTGCTCCATGGACCTCCAACCCTGCCCCATGGCAACTCCCGGACCCCCAACCCTGCCCCACAGCACCCCCTTGACCCCCAAACCTGCCCCGTGGATCTTCATGCCTGCCCCACAGCCCTCCAGGCCTGCCCCACAGCACCCTGCCAGCCCCCAAACCTGCCCCATGGACTTCCAACCCTGCCCCATGGCAGTCCATAGACCCCCAACCCTGCCCCCCGGCACACTGCCAGTGCCCACCCCTGCCCCACGGTGCCCCACAGCCCCCCACTCTGCCCCACGGGCCTCCAGTCCTGCCTCCTGGCAGCCCCCGGACCCCCAACCCTGCCCCACTGCACCCCATCAACCCCCAACCCTGCCCCACGGCCCCCAACCCTGCCCCACGGCACCCTGCCAGTGCCCACCCCTGCCCCATGGTGCCCCACAGCCCCCCACTCTGCCCCACGGGCCTCCACTCTGCCCCACGGCCCCCCGCCCTGCCCCATGGGCCCCCAGTCCTGCCCCATGGCACCCCGCAGCCCCCCATGCTGCCCCACAGCAGCCCTTAGACCCCACAACCTGCCCCATGGATCTCCAACCCTGCCCCATGGCAACTCCCAGATCCCCAACCCTGCCCCACAGCACCCCAATGACCCCCAAACCTGCCCCACAGCCCTCCAAGCCTGCCCCACAGCACCCTGCCAGCCCCCAAACCTGCCCCATGGACTTCCAACCCTGCCCCATGGCAGTCCATAGACCCCCAACCCTGCCCCACGGCACCCTGCCAGTGCCCACCCCTGCCCCACGGTGCCCCACAGCCCCCCACTCTGCCCCACGGGCCTCCAGTCCTGCCTCCTGGCAGCCCCCGGACCCCCAACCCTGCCCCACTGCACCCCATCAACCCCCAACCCTGCCCCACGGCCCCCAACCCTGCCCCACGGCACCCTGCCAGTGCCCACCCCTGCCCCATGGTGCCCCACAGCCCCCCACTCTGCCCCACGGGCCTCCAGTCCTGCCTCCTGGCAGCCCCCGGACCCCCAACCCTGCCCCACTGCACCCCATCAACCCCCAACCCTGCCCCACAGCAATGCACAGCCCTCCAACTCTGCCCCACACCACCCCACAACCCCCTGCAAGCCCCCTACCCCCCCCCAGAGCCCCCGCGCCTGCCCCACGGCCGCCCCACGGCCGCCCCTCACCTGCCGTAGAGGTAGGGGATGGGCTTCTCCCCCCGGGCCTCGATGGCGTGCAGCAGCGGCGTGAAGATGCGCCAGGCCTCCCGCAGCTCGTCACTGGGGGGGCAGGAGGTCAGCCACGGGGGGGGCCCCCCCACGCCCCCCCCCAGCCCCCCAGCTCCCCCCGACGCCCCCCGACCTGCGCACGAAGTGCATCTGGTTGCCGCAGAAGACGTCGAGGATGAGGCGCTCGTAGGCGTCCGGCAGCTTCACGTCCTGCCCGGGGGGAGACGCCGGACGGGGGGGGTTACGGGGGGACACCTGGAGGTCCGGGGTGTGGGGCAGGGGGGGGAATGGGGGGGCGGCTTGGGGGTCCCCGGAGCCCGGTGGCGTTTGCCGTAGCATTTCGGGGGTGGATTTGGGGGACATTGGGGCGGATTTGGGGGCGCGGAGGGCTGTTTTCACCGCGGTGGCACCTCGAGATGGTCTCCCCGAGCGTCGAGGGGCCGCGGGTGGCTTCGGGGAGCCCCGGGGGGGCGATTCGGGGGTCCCGGGAGCCGAGCAGTGTTTGCTGTAGCATTTGGGGGGCGTCAGGGCAGATTTGGGGGACATTGGGGCGGATTTGGGGGCGCGGAGGGCTGTTTTCACCGCGGTGGCACCTCCAGATGGTCTCCCCGAGCGTCGAGGGGCCGCGGGTGGCTTCGGGGAGCCCCGGGGGGGCGATTCGGGGGTCCCGGGAGGCGGCTTTGGGGAGGGGGAGGCACCTTGTAGCGGTTGCCGTAGGTGAGGTCGAGCTCGGACTCCTCGGGGTTGAAGAACATGCCGGGCTTCTTGGTCATCATCTTGGCGTAGACGGCCTCGTCGGGCTGCACCCGCACCACCAGCTCGTTGCGCTTGCACTGCCGCTGGAAGATGTCGCCCGGCACCTCGCGGAACTGCAGCCGCACCTCGGCCTTGCGCTCGTTGAGGGCCTTGCCGCAGCGCAGCACGAAGGGCACGCCTGCCGCGGGGCCGGCGTCACCGCGGGGCCTCGTCCCCGTCCCCGCCGCCGCCGCCGTCCCCGCCGCCGCCGCTCACCGTCCCAGCGCTCGTTGGCCACGCGCAGCACGGCGGCGGCGAAGGTGGCCGTGGTGGAGCCTGGCGGCACCGTGGCGTCGTCCAGGTAGCCGTTGCGCGCCTCGCCCTCGCCCTCGGGGTTGCCCACGTACTGGCCCAGCACCACGTCCTCCGGCTGCACCTCCGCGATGCACTTGAGCACCTTCACCTGGGGACGGCGGGGACGCGACACGCTCGCGAAGCCCCCCCGGATGCCGCCCGCCTTCCCCCGGGGACGGTGGGGACGCGACACGCTCGCGAAGCCCCCCCGGATGCCGCCCGCCTTCCCCTGGGGACGTTGGGGACGCGACACGCTCGCGAAGCCCCCCCGGATGCCGCCCGCCTTCCCCTGGGGACGTTGGGGACGCGACACGCTCGCGAAGCCCCCCCGGGTGCCGCCCGCCTTCCCCTGGGGACGGTGGGGACGCGACACGCTCGCGAAGCCCCCCCGGATGCCGCCCGCCTTCCCCCGGGGACGTTGGGGACGCGACACGCTCGCGAAGCCCCCCCGGATGCCGCCCGCCTTCCCCCGGGGACGTTGGGGACGCGACACGCTCGCGAAGCCCCCCCGGATGCCGCCTACCTTCCCCTGGGGACGGTGGGGACGCGACACGCTCGCGAAGCCCCCCCGGATGCCGCCCGCCTTCCCCTGGGGACGTTGGGGACGCGACACGCTCGCGAAGCCCCCCCGGATGCCGCCCGCCTTCCCCCGGGGACGGTGGGGACGCGACACGCTCGCGAAGCCCCCCCGGATGCCGCCCGCCTTCCCCTGGGGACGTTGGGGATGCGACACGCTCGCGAAGCCCCCCCGGATGCCGCCCGCCTTCCCCTGGGGACGTTGGGGACGCGACACGCTCGCGAAGCCCCCCCGGGTGCCGCCCGCCTTCCCCTGGGGACGGTGGGGACGCGACACGCTCGCGAAGCCCCCCCGGATGCCGCCCGCCTTCCCCCGGGGACGTTGGGGACGCGACACGCTCGCGAAGCCCCCCCGGATGCCGCCCGCCTTCCCCCGGGGACGGTGGGGACGCGACACGCTCGCGAAGCCCCCCCGGGTGCCGCCCGCCTTCCCCCGGGGACGGTGGGGACGCGACACGCTCGCGAAGCCCCCCCGGATGCCACCCGCCTTCCCCCGGGGACGTCGGGGACGCGACACGCTCGCGAAGCCCCCCCGGATGCCGCCCGCCTTCCCCTGGGGACGGCGGGGACGCGACACGCTCGCGAAGCCCCCCCGGATGCCGCCCGCCTTCCCCTGGGGACGTTGGGGACGCGACACGCTCGCGAAGCCCCCCCGGATGCCGCCTACCCTCCCCTGGGGACGTTGGGGACGCGACACGCTCGCGAAGCCCCCCCAGATGCCGCCCGCCTTCCCCCGGGGACAGCGGGGACGCGACACGCTCGCGAAGCCCCCCCGGGTGCCGCCCGCCTTCCCCCGGGGACGGTGGGGACGCGACACGCTCGCGAAGCCCCCCCGGATGCCGCCCGCCTTCCCCCGGGGACGTTGGGGACGCGACACGCTCGCGAAGCCCCTTAGATGCCACCTCGGGGCCCCCCGGGAGCTGCTAGACGCCCCCAAAGCGCCGGGGAAGGACCCGACCGGGCCTCAACCCGTCCCCCCCGGGGCTCCGGACGCGGCTCAGTGCCTCCAAACCCCCCCGAGGACCTAAAATGTCTCCGTGACCCTCTAAAAGCCCTCAGCGGGGCTCTGAAGCCCTCAGCGCTGCTTTAAAACGGCCGAAAACCCCCTAAACCGCCTTAAAAAGCGCACGGAGCCTTTTAAGAGCGACGCGGAACGTCCCCCGGTCCCGTCCAACCGCCCCGGAAGGGCTCCGAACCCCTCGGCAGCCCCTCAAAGCTCATCTAAGACGCGACCCGGCTCCTCCGAAACGGCCCGGGGGACGGGACCGCGGGGCGGCCGTGGGGCAGCCGTGGGGCGGCCGTGGGGCGGGCCCACCTTCTCGTCCCGCACGTCGTCGGGGTCGGTGGAGGCCGGCTTCTCCATGGCCACGAGGCAGAGCATCTGCAGGAGGTGGTTCTGCATCACGTCCCTGCGGCGGGGCGGAGAGAGGGGTCGGCGGGGGCCCCCCGGCGTCCCCAAAACGTCCCCAAACATCCCCAAACCGTCCCCAAAACGTCCCCCAAACGTCCCCGCTCACCGGATGATGCCGAAGTCGTCGAAGTAGCCGCCGCGGCCCTCGGTGCCGAAGGGCTCCTTGAAGGTGAGCACCACGCAGGCGATGTTGTCCCGGTTCCAGATGGGCCCGAAGATGCGGTTTCCGAACCTGGGGGCGGGCGGGGGGGCGTGAGCGTGAGGGGGGGCCCGGACGCCGGGGCCCCCCCCGCGCCCCCCGCGCCCACCTGAGCACCATGAGGTTCTGCACCATCTCCTTGCCCAGGTAGTGGTCGATGCGGTAGATCTGCTCCTCGCGGAAGAGGCTGCTGATGTGGTCCGAGAGGGCGTTGGAGCTGGCCAGGTCGCGCCCGAAGGGCTTCTCCACGATCACCCGGTTCCAGCTGCCGACGGGCGGCGGTTGGGGGGCTGGGGGGGGGGGGGCTGCTGCCCCACGGCGCCCCGCCACCCCCATCGGCACCCGCGGGCGCCGACCTCGGGGCTCCCCGTCTTCACCCGTGGGTGCCGGCCACACATGTCCCCACGTCCCCTGCCCCACATCTCCCCACGTCCCCCCCGGCCCCACATCTCCCCCTGCCCACCCTGGTCCCCAGCCCCACATCTCCCCACGTCCCCCCCAGCCCCACATCTCCCCACGTCCACCCTGGTCCTGAGCCCCACATCTCCCTATCTCCACCCCAGTCCCCAGCCCCACATCTCCCCACATCCACCATGGTCCCCAACCCTGTGTCTCCCCTTGTCCCCCTGGTCCCCAGCCCCACATCTCCCCCTGTCCCCCCCGGTCCCCAGCCCCACATCTCCCCACGTCCACCCCGGCCCCCAACCCCACATCTCCCCATCTCCACCCCGGTCCCCAGCCCCATGTGTCCCCACGTCCCCCCCGGCCCCGAGCCCCACGTCTCCCCATCTCCACCCGTGGGCACCAGCCCCACATGTCCCCACATCCACCCTGGCCCCCAGCCCCACGTCTCCCCACATCCCTCCCGGTACCCAGCCCCACGTCTCCCCATCTCCATCCATGGTCCCCAACCCCACGTGTCCCCACGTCCCCCCCGGCCCCGAGCCCCACATGTCCCTGTGTCCCCCCTGGTCCCCAGCCCCACATGTCCCCACATCCACCCTAGTCCCCAGCCCCACATCTCCCCATCTCCACCCCGGTCCCCAGCCCCACATGTCCCTGTGTCCCCCCTGGCCCCCAGCCCTACGTGTCTCCCCATGTCCCCCCTGGCCCCCAGCCCCACATCTCCCCCTGTCCCCCCTAGTCCCCAGCCCCACATGTCTCCACGTCCCTCCCAGTCCCCAGCCCCACATGTCTCCCCGTGTCCCCCCTGGCCCCCAGCCCCACGTCTCCCCACATCCCTCCCGGTCCCCAGCCCCACGTCTCCCCATGTCCCCCCTGGCCCCCAGCCCCACATGTCCCTGTGTCCCCCCCGGTCCCCAGCCCCACATCTCCCCATCTCCACCCCGGTCCCCAGCCCCACGTGTCTCCCCGCGCCCCCCGCGCTCACCCCGGCCCCATGCAGGCCTGGCGGATGTGGCGGGTGACGGGCGCGTAGACGCTGGGCGGCAGGGCCAGGTAGAAGAGGCGGTTGGCGCGGGCGCCGCCGGGCAGGGCCCGCACGTGGGCGTCCAGCCGCTCGAAGGCGCCCGCCTCCCCGTACTGCCCCGCCACGTAGCTGCTGCGGGCGAAGAAGGCGTCGAGGCGGGCGCCGTCCGCGGGGGAGGCCTGGGGGCGGCGGCGGGGGGGGTCAGCGCGGGGGGGTGGCCCCTTTGGGGGGGGGGGCGCGGGGGGGGGGCGCAGGGCACCTTGAGGTAGGGCTGGGTCTGCTGGCGGATCTGCGCCACGGTGAGGGGCGTCCGGGCGAAGCCCACCACGTGCGTGTCGTCTGGCAGCAGCCCGTCGCGGAAGAGCCACCTGCGGGGCGACGGTTATGGGGGGGGGGGGGGGACACGCGGCTCCGTGAGCCCCCCCCCCGCACCCCGCGGGGGGGTGACAGCAGCGCGGGGGGGGACAGGGGAGGCCGTACCAGATGGTGGGGTAGATCTTCTTCTTGGCCAGGTCGCCCTGCGGGAGGAAGAGGAGGAGGAAGAGGAGGAGGCTGAGACCGGCCACAACTCGGCTCCGCGATGGCCGGCCCGGCCCCGCCCCGCTCGTTACCCGGGGGGGGGGGGATTAACGAGGCAGGGGAATGCGCTGAGTCAGGGGTGGCCCGAGGCTGGCGACAGCGGCGCCCCGCCCCGCTCGCGGCCTTACACAACCCGCCGCCGCCGGTGTTTAGCTAAGGGGTGTTGGGCAACGAGGCGGCGAAGGGACCCAGGCGTCCGGGCGCGGCCCGGCCCCCGCACGCCGCCGCCGCCTGACGGGGAAGTGGCAGGAGCCGCTTATCTCCGGCAAACACTGATAGCGGGGGGGATCCTCATCCCCCCCCCCCCCCGGCGGGCCCAGGCGTCCGGGCAACCCCCGCCTCCTCCTCTCACCCCAGGGGACCCAGGCGCCCGGGCCGGGCCCCTCCCCCCCACACCCTGCACGGGAAACACCGGCATCCCTGGCCCGGCCTGCTCCCGGGGGGCCCAGGTGTCCGGGCACCTCCCCCACACACACCCAGGGGTCCAGGTGCCCCCCCCCACCATGGGGCCCAGGCGTCCGGGCATCCCCCCCCCGACGATACCCAGGGGTCCAGGTGCCCCCTGAGGGACCCAGGCGTCCGGGCACCCCCCCACGATACCCAGGGGTCCAGGTGCCCCCCCCCCCACCATGGGGCCCAGGCGTCCGGTCCCCTTTCCCTCCCCCACAGAGAAGTGGGGCTGCCGAGGGCCCAGGCGTCCGGGACGGCACATGACGCTCCATCTTCTTCCCCTTCCCCCCCCCGCCGCGCGGAGAGGACCCAGGCGTCCGGGCCGGGGCGGGGGGGGGTGTGGGGGGTGTGGGGGAAGTTCCCCCCCTCACCGAGGCGCCGAGGATGATGAAGACGTGGGGGTCGCCCTGGAGGAAGGTGTCGTCGCGGCACAGCTCCTGCCGCAGCATCCCGCACACCTCCGAGCGGCTCAGCTCCTGCCCCGCCATTGGCCCTGGGGGGGGGGAGAGGCGGCGGGGGGGGGCGGTGTGGGGCAGGGCGGTGTGGGGCAGGGCAGGGCGGGGGGGGGGCCGAGGGGGGGCAGGGCACTGCCGCCTCCTGCCCCGCCCCCCCCGGCCCTCCTGCCCCACTTCCCCCTCTATTGCCCTGCCCCCCCCACTGCCCCCAACGCCCCCTTATTGCCCCCCCACTACCCCCCCGCCCAGCTCCCCCCACCCCCAACCCCCCCCAACTGCCCCAGCCCCCCCAACTGCCCCCCCCACCCTCCCCATTACCCCCTTGGCCCCCCAGCCCAGCTACCCGCGTTGCCCCCGCGCCCCACAACTGCCCCCAGCCCCCCATCGCCCCCCATTTCCAACTGCCCCCACTTCCCCCCCTCTATCGGCCCCCATTTCCAACTGCCCTCCACACACACAACTGCCCCGCCCCCCCCGCCCCGACACGCCCCCCTCCCCCTAATTACCCCCCTTAATTACCGCCCGCCCCGCCCCCACCTGCCCCCTCCGGCCGCGCCACCGCCGCTCCCCTCACGCTCGCGCGGCTCCCCATTTTCCCCGCGCCGGCCCCGCCCCGCCGGCCCCCCGCGCCGGCCAATCGTCGCGCGGCACCCCGCGATGCAACCAATGGCGAGGGAGCGGGGGCGGGGCCTCGCCCACCGCCCCGCCCCGCCGGCCAATGGCGAGCCGCAGCACCGCCCCGAAGCGGCGGGCCCCTGCGCGCGCGGCCAATGGGCGGCCGCGAGGGGTGGGGCGCGGTATCCCCCCAACCTTCTCCGCGCCATGACACCTACCGAGGCGGAAGTATTGCCGTGCGTTCTGGCGGAAGTGCTGCGGGGCGTCCTGCTCCCGGTGCCGCTTCCGCTTCCGGCGGAAGGAGGAAGCGCGGCCGTGAGGAGCGCGGCGCTCGCAGGTACCGCGGCCCCTTCCCGGTGTCGGGGCCGCGCCGCTGCCCCCGCGGTGCGAGCGGCCCTCAGCGCCCGCCGCGCTCTCCCCGCAGGCGCCCGGGGCCGGCAGGCGCGCGGATGAGCGGCGCCCGGTGGCGGCGGCCCGCGGACATGGTGCAGCCCGGCGGCGGCGGCAGCGGCGGCCCGGGGCCGGTCGCGGGGTTGGGGCCGGAGCCCGGCGCGGCGGGGGAGGAGGCGGCGCCGGGCCGGGGCCCGCCGGAGCCGGGGAGCCCCGAGGGGCTGCAGCGTCTCTTGGCCGAGAACCGTGACCTCAAGGGTGAGCGGGGACCCGCGCGTCCGGGCACTGGGGGCGGCGCTGGGGCGACCGGGAGGCACTGGGGAGTGGGGTGAGGGGAAACTGGGGTGACTGGGAGGCCCTGGGGGGCCGGACTGGGGGTTCTGGGGTGACTGGGAGGCACTGGGGGGAAACTGGGGTGACTGTCAGGCCCTGGGAGGCCAGACTGGGGGTCCCGGGGCGACTGGGAGGCTCTGGGGAGTGGGACTAGGGGGAAACTGGGGGGACTGGGAGGCTTGGGGGGGGGACTGGGAGGCGCTGGGATCGCAGACCAGTCAGTGCCCAGCAAGGTGCTGCTGGGAGCACTGGGACCCCCGCTGACCCCCCCATGTTGTCCCCCCCCCCCCCCCCCCCGCAGAGGCGCTGCGGCGCAGCAACGAGGCGCTGCGGCGGCGCTGCGACGACTTCCGGCGCTGGCAGGCGGCACAGCGGGACGAGCGCGACTTCCTGCTGGGCCGCTTCCGGCAGGCCCGGGCCCTGGTGGAGCGCCTGCGCGCCGAGGCCGCCCCCCGGCCCCCCCCGAGCCCCCCCGCCGCCCCCCGCCGCCGGCCCCGGGACCAGGACGGCGGTGACACCGACGCCCCCGACGCCCCCCCGGAGCCGCCCCGCGAGCTGGAGGTGCTGCAGGGCGACGGCAGGTGAGGACGGGGGCGTCGCGACTGTCCCCGTGTCACATTGGGGGCGTCCCCATAGCGCGTGGGGGTGCTGGGATTGTCCCCACAGTGCTCAGGGGCGACGGGATTGTCCCCATGGGGCACCGGGGTTGTCCCCGTAGCGCTGCGGGGTGCCGGGGTCGTCCCCACGGGGCGCTCGGGGGTGCCGGGTTCGTCCCCACATCACACTGGGGTCGTCCCCATAGCGCATGGGGCGCCACGATTGTCCCCATAGCGCATCGGGGTCGTCCCCATAGCACTCGGGGGCACTGGGATCGTCCCCATAGCGCATCGGGGTCGTCCCCATAGCACTCGGGGGCACTGGGATCGTCCCCATAGCGCATCGGGGTCGTCCCCATAGCACTCGGGGGCGCCGGGATCGTCCCCACATCACACTGGGGTCGTCCCCATAGCGCATGGGGCGCCACGATCGTCCCCATAGCGCATCGGGGTCGTCCCCATAGCACTCGGGGGCACCGGGATCGTCCCCACATCACACTGGGGTCGTCCCCATAGCGCATGGGGCGCCACGATTGTCTCCATAGCGCATCGGGGTCGTCCCCATAGCACTCGGGGGTGCCGGGATCGTCCCCATAGCACTCGGGGGCACTGGGATCGTCCCCATAGCGCATCGGGGTCGTCCCCATAGCACTCGGGGGCACTGGGATCGTCCCCATAGCGCATCGGGGTCGTCCCCATAGCACTCGGGGGCGCCGGGATCGTCCCCACATCACACTGGGGTCGTCCCCATAGCGCATGGGGCGCCACGATCGTCCCCATAGCGCATCGGGGTCGTCCCCATAGCACTCGGGGGCACCGGGATCGTCCCCACATCACACTGGGGTCGTCCCCATAGCGCATGGGGCGCCACGATTGTCTCCATAGCGCATCGGGGTCGTCCCCATAGCACTCGGGGGTGCCGGGATCGTCCCCATAGCACTCGGGGGCACTGGGATCGTCCCCATAGCGCATCGGGGTCGTCCCCATAGCACTCGGGGGCGCCGGGATCGTCCCCACGTCACACTGGGGTCGTCCCCATAGCGCATGGGGCGCCACGATTGTCCCCATAGCGCATCGGGGTCGTCCCCATAGCACTCGGGGGCACTGGGATCGTCCCCTATAGCGCATCGGGGTCGTCCCCATAGCACTCGGGGGCGCCGGGATCGTCCCCATAGCGCATCGGGGTTGTCCCCGGGCTGCCCAGGGGCACCGGGCTCGTCCCCACGTCACTTGGGGGGGGGCACCGGGCTCGTCCCGTCACTTGGGGGGCACTGGGTCTGTCCCCATGTCGCTTGGGGGGCACCGGGCTCGTCCCGTCACTTGGGGGGCACTGGGTCTGTCCCCACGTCGCTTGGGGGGCACCGGGCCCACTCGGGGGGCACCGGGCTCACGGCGCTCTCCCCCCAGGCCCCCCGCGGACCTGCTGCAGCAGCGCCTGACGGCGGCGGAGGCCGAGTGAGTGCCGGGCCGGGGGGTCGCTGTGGGGCGCGCCGTGGGGCAGCCGCGCCCCCTGACCCCCCCCCGCGTCCCCCCCCCAGGCAGGCGGCGCTGCGGGAGGCGCTGGAGGCGGCGCGGGCGGCGCGGGCGCAGGCGGAGGCCCGGGCGCAGGAGGCGGCGCGGCAGGCGGAGCTGCAGCTGCAGGCGCTGCGGCGGCAGCTGGAGGTGGGCACGCGCCGGGGGGGGCACGGGGGGGACACAGAGCCACCCCACGCCGTGTCCCCCCCCCCCTTGGTGACACCGCGGTGCCACCGCAGCAGGACAAGGCCTCGGTGAAGGCGCAGGTGACCTCGCTGCTGGGGGAGCTGCAGGAGAGCCAGAGCCGCCTGGAGAGCAGCCGGCGGGAGCGGGGCGAGCTGGAGCACAGGTCGGGTGACACGGTGACGGGGCACAGCGCGACGGGTACAGCGCGACGCGGTCTCCGTGGTGACGCGGCCTCCCCGCAGGGCGCGGGCGGCCGGGGAGCGGTGCCGGGCGCTGGAGGAGGCGGCGGCCGCCCACAGCCTGCAGCTGGACCAGCTGCGGCTGCAGGTGCAGAACCTGGAGGCCGCCCTGCGCGTGGAGCGTCAGGGGGCCACCGAGGAGAAGTGAGTGGGGACGCCGGGGGGGCGGGGGGGGGGGACGCCGCCGTCCCCTCTTCGTCCTCCTCCTCCTCCTCCTCCTCACGCCCCGGCCCCGCAGGCGCAAGCTGGTGCAGCTGCAGGTCGCCTACCACCAGCTCTTCCAGGAGTACGACACCCACATGAAGGCCAGCCTCGGCGACAGCAAGCGCGCCCAGGTGGGCCCCGCCGCGGGGACGGGGACGGGGACGGGGACGGCGCCTCGGCCAGCTCCGAGGTGGCTCCCGGTCGTCGTTGGGGGCTGCTTGGGGCGTTCGGTGGCGCCGAGGTGGCTCCTGGCTCCATTTCTGGTCCCTCGGGCAACTGGGGTGGCTCCTGGCCCCATTTCTGGTCTCCTTGGGGTCTCCAGGGTGGTTCTTGGTCCCGTTTTTGGTCCCTTTGGGGTCTCTAGGGTGGTTTCTGGGCCCATTCCTGGTCTTCTTGGGGTCCCCAGCATGGCTCCTGGTCCTGTTTCCGGTCCCTTTGGGGTTTCTAGGGTGGTTCTTGTTGCTGTTTCTGGTCTCCTTGGGGTTTTTAGGGTAGTTTCTGGTCCCTTGGCCAACTGAGGTGGCTCCCAGTTCCATTTCTGGTCCCCTTGGGGGTCTCCAGGGTGGTTCCTGGTCCCATTTTTGTTCCCCTTGGGGTTTCTAGGGTGGTTTCTGGTCCCCTTGAGGTCTCCAGGGTGGTTCTTGGTCCCGTTTCTGGTCTCCTTGGGGTCTCCAGGGCGGTTCTTGGTCCCGTTTCTGGTCCCTTCAGAGCTCCGGGTGGCACAAGGGTGGCTCCCAGTTCCATTTCTGGTCCCCTCGGGGTCTCCAGGGTGGTTCCTGGTCCCATTTCTGGTCCCTTGGCCAACTGGGGTGGCTCCTGCTCCTCTTTCTGGTCCATTCAGGGCTTTGAGGGTCTCCAGGGTGGTTCCTGGTCCCATTTTTGGTCCCTTTGGGGTCTCTAGGGTGGTTTCTGGGCCCATTCCTGGTCTCCTTGGGGTCCCCAGCATGGCTCCTGGTCCTGTTTCCGGTCCCTTTGGGGTTTCTGGGGTGGTTCTTGTTGCTGTTTCTGGTCTCCTTGGGGTTTTTAGGGTAGTTCCTGGTCCCATTTCTGGTCTCTTGGCCAACTGGGATGGCTCCCAGTTCCATTTCTGGTCCCCTTGGGGTCTCCAGGGTGGTTCCTGGTCCCATTTTTGTTCCCCTTGGGGTTTCTAGGCTGGTTTCTGGTCCCCTTGGGGTCTCCAGGGTGGTTCTTGGTCCCGTTCCCGGTCCCCTCGGGGTCCCCAGCGCGGTTCCTGGTCCCCCTGGGCCGCCCGGGGTGGCTCCCAGCCCCGTTTCTCACCCCGTTCGTCCCCTGGCCCCGCTCCTGCCCCCCGCGCCGGTTCCGGGGTCGCCCCGGCGGTGACGGGGACGGTGACGGGGCCGGGGCCGGGGCGCAGCAGCTGGCGGAGGCGGTGGCGCAGCTGCAGCAGGCGGAGGAGGCGCTGGTGGCCAAGCAGGAGCTCATCGACAAGCTCAAGGCCGAGGCGGAGCGGCACCGCGCCACGCTGGAGACCATCCCCGTGCTGCAGGCCCAGGTGGGGCGCCGGGGGGGCGGGGGCACGCCGTGGGGCGGCCCCACACATCGGGGGTGACGCGGCGGCCCCCCCGCGCAGGCGGACATCTACAAGGCGGACTTCGAGGCGGAGCGGGCGGCGCGGGAGCAGCTGCACGCCCAGCGCGAGAGCCTGCAGGAGAGCCTGGCCCAGCTGCAGCGCCACTGCGAGAAGCTGCGCGCCGACGCCGAGGGCACCGCCTGGTCCGTGCCCGCCCCACGGAGCCGCCCCACGGAGCCGCCCCCAGGCCCCACAACCGCCCCCAGGCCCCACAACCACCCCCAGGCCCCACGAAATGCATCCAGGCTGCACGAACCGTCCTGGACCCAACTGCCCCACGGCGACACGAGCGCCTGGGCAGCGCGCTGTGCCCCCTAACTGCCCCACAACCTGCCCCCACACCCCATGGAGCCACCCCTGCGCCCCACAACCTGCCCCAGGAGCCCCCAGCCTGCCCCACACACCCCCTAGCTGCCCCATGGCCACTCCAACTGCCCCTGTGCTGCCCAACTTGCCCCCTACTCAACTGCCCCACACTGACACGAGCCCCCCACAAAATGCCCCCGACCCACCTGCCCCACACCGACACGAGCACCCACGCCTGTGCCCCCAAACTGCCCTGAGACCCCCCCAAGCCTGCCCCACACTGTGCCCCCCCATCCTGATGCCTCCCTGACCCCCTCAGGCCCCCATTTCCCCCCCCCCACCCCTAAATCCCCCCTTTTGGACCCCCTAGGGCTGCCTGCAGCTCCCCAATCCCCCCCACCCCCTATCTCCCCCCCCCCCCCGCAGGGCCCGCATGGAGGAGATGAGGAACCGGCACTCAGAGCTGCGGGCCCCGGCACCCCCGGGGGGTGAGTAAACAGGGCGGGGGGGGGGGGAGGTTGTGGGGCGCCGTGGGGCGGCGGCGACACTGCCCATGTCCGTGTCCCCCCCCAGGCTACGGCGGGCTGGCGCTGGCGGCCCCCCCACGCGCCCCCCCGGAGGAGCAGCCCGACTTCTGCTGCCCCAAGTGCCAGTACAAGGCGCCCGACATGGACACGCTGCAGATCCACGTCATGGACTGCATCAAGTGAGGCCGCCCGCCCCACGGCGCTGCCCCACGGCGCTGCCCCACGGCCCCCCCCGCGGCCCCCCCCCCCCCCCCGTGCCTTCGCATTAAACCCAGGGAGCCCCCGCGGCGCCGCCCCCCCGCAGCAGCCGGGGCGCTACGAGTCACGGCGTCTGTTTATTCGCCCCCGTTTCGGCCCCGTTTCGCCCCGAGCGGCGGCGGCGCGGGAGGGGGGCGCCCCGCCCCCGCCCCTCGGGGGGGCTTCGGCCCCTCCCAGCCCGGGGCCGGGTTTCCGGGGAGGGGCGTCACGCGGAGGGGCGAGGGCGGGGCGGGGGGGGGGCCCCCCCGGGCTCAGGGGGCGTCGTCGGGGGGGCCGGCGGCGGGGTCGGGGGGCGCGGGGGGGGCGCCGCGGGGCGTCACCTCGATGAGGCGGGGCTTGTCGATGATGCGGGCGCCGCGGGGGCCCTTCTCCACGATGCCGATGATCCAGGCCTGGTGGCCCTCGCCCCGCTTGGGCGCCTTGATCTCGGCGCAGAAGCGGGCCGCCTGCTCCCGCGGCAGGCACACCAGCAGCCCCCCTGCGGCGGCGGCACGGGGGGGGGGGGGTCAGCGCCGCCCCACACGCGCGCCGTGGGGCGCCCCACGCCGTCCCCGTCCCCCCCCCGCCGTGCTTACCGGAGGTCTCGGGCGAGGTGCCCTGCAGCAGCCCGAAGCGGCCGCCGCAGGCCTTGCTGACGGCCGCCATCTTGGCGATGACGGGCAGGTTGTGGATGACGAAGGCCACCTCGTGCCGCTGCTGCTTGGCCAGGTTCTGCGCGTGGCCCAGGATGCCGAAGCCCGTGATGTCGGTGGCCGCGTGGGCGTTGAAGGTGTGCATCAGCCCGGCGGCTGCGGGGCGGGGCGAGGCCCGGGGGGGTCAGCGCGGCCGTGCCCCCCCCCTGCAGCCCCCCCCGGCCCCCCCCACCACCTACCGGTGCGGTTGAGCATGGCCATGCTGAACATGGCCTCCTGGTAGGCCAGCTCCACGTCCTCCCGCGACACCACCAGCTTGATCTTGTTCCACCGCTCCGGCTGCGGGGACACCACGTTGCGCCTGAGCTCCATCCATCCGTTCCTCCATCCGTTCCTCCATCCGTTCCTCCATCCATCCATCCATCCACTACACCATGCCTGAGCTCCTCCATCCATCCATCCATCCGTTCCTCCATCCCTCCCTCCATCTGTCCCTCCATCCATCCATCCACTACACCATATCTGAGCTCCTCCATCCATCCATCCATCCGTTCCTCCATCCGTCCATCCATCCCTCCCTCCCTCCATCTCCTCCATCCATCCATCCACTACACCATATCTGAGCTCCTCCATCCATCCATCCGTTCCTCCATCCGTCCCTCCATCCATCCATCCACTACCCCATGCCTGAGCTCCTCCATCCATCCATCCATCCGTTCCTCCATCCATCCATCCATCGCTCTGTCCCTCCATGCATCCATCCATCCCTCCCTCCATCTCCTCCATCCATCCATCCACTACACCATGCCTGAGCTCCTCCATCCATCCATCCATCCGTTCCTCCATCCATCTTTCCATCCCTCTGTCCATCTGTCGCTCCGTCCATCTGTCCCTCCATTCCTCTGTCCCTCCATGCTTCCATCCATCGCTCCCTCCATCCCGCCATCCACCCATCCATCTCTCCCTCCATCCCTCCATCCACCACACTGAGCCTGAGCTCCTCCATCCATCCATCCGTCCGTCCCTCCATCTGTCCATCCATCCCTCTGTCTGTCCCTCTGGCCATGCCATGCCATGCCTGAGCTCCTCCATCCCTCTGTCCATCCATTTTTCCGTCCCTCCCTCCGTCCCTCCGCCCGTCCCCCCCGCCGCCCACTCACGTTGTCCAGCCACTGGTGGGCGCTGACGGCCACCTGGGTGCCCAGCGGCTTGGTGAGCACCAGCACGTCGCCGGGGACGGCGCTGTCGGGCCTGGGGGGGGGACGCCGTCAGCACGAGGGGCCCCCCCGGCTGCCCCCGCCCCCCCCCGTGTCCCGTGTCCCCCCCCCGCGCGCTCACATGATGAACTCGTTGGGCTGGCACACCACGGTGGCCACGCCGCCCACGATGACCCAGGGGTTCAGCACCGTCTGGCCGCCCGTCACCGAGGTGCCGCCGTCCTCCGCCGCGTCCCGGAAGCCCTTCACGATCAGCGGCATGACCTTCTCCCGCTCCTGGGGGGCGCAGAGGGTCACGGCGGCGCCCGGCCCCCCCCCCCCCCGCTGCCCGGTGCCCCCCCGGGCCCCCCCTCACCTCCTCGGTCATCTTCTGGCTGACGCTGAGCAGCATGAGCATGTTGTCGCACTCGGTGATGCCCATGGCGTAGAGGTCGCTCAGCACGTTGGCACAGGCGATGCGGCCCTGCGGGGCGGGGGGGTCACGCCGGGGCCCCCGGGGGGGGGGGTCCCGCGGCCGCGGGGGGGGGGCGGGGGGGTCGTTACCATCATGTAGGGGTCCTCCACGAGGGGGTAGAAGAAGTCGGTGGTCTGCACGAGGGACAGGCCGCCGTGGCGCAGGGGGATGACGCAGGAGTCCATGCCGATGCCTGGGGGGGCGCGGGCGTCAGACGGGGGGGTCCCTCCCCGCCCCGCAGCCCCCCGCCCCCTACGCAACCCCCCCAAACCACGGCTTTTCCCCCCATTCCCCCTCCCCTGCCTTTCCCCTCCCCCCACAGACTCGCGGCTCTTATCTCGCCAAGGGCCGGGCCGGGCGGGCTCCTCCAAGGGGCCAAGGTCGCCCCCACCACGTGCCTGCGGCCGTCCCTCCCCCAAGGCCGCCTGTTTTCCCCGGCCGGGCCCTTCCCAAGGCCTCGCCGCCCCCCCGGGGCCCTTCCCAAGGGCGCCCCCCCCCATAGCCGCCTCCTGATCCCCCCCAGCCGCCTCCTGAGCCGCCTCCCCCCCCCCAGCCGCCTCGCGGGCTCCCTCCCGCGCCCGGCCCCCTCGCGCGGCCCCGTCTCCCCTCACCGAGCGTGGGCGCCCCGCCGGGCTCCGGCTCCGGCGCGGGCCCCTCTCCGGCAGCCGCCAGCCCGGAGCGCGGCCCGCTGAGTCCCGCCAGGAGCCTGAGCAGCGTCTCCTGCGGGACCTTGCAGCCTCAGCCGCGCAGCTCGCCGTAGCCCGTGAGGCGCCAGCCCGGGTCGAGGCCCAGCGCGGCGGGCTCGAAGGGCCGGTAGCCGGCGGGGACGGCCCCGGCCGGGGCCAGCGCGCCCGAGGGGGACCCGGCCAGCGCCGCCATCTTGCTCTGCCGCCGAGCCGTGCGGGGAGCGGCGGGCGGCGCGCGCGGCGGCCGGAGGGGGCGGGGCCGGCCGCGGGCGGGACGCGATTGGGCGGGCGCCGCGGGGGCGGGGCGGCCCGCGCTGGCGGGGATTGGGCGGCCGCTGGAAGGGGGCGGGGCGCGCCGAGGCCGCAGGCGATGGGGCGGCCAATAGACGGGGCGAGGATCGCGCAACTGCGAGGGCGGGGGGGGCGGGAGGATCCGAGTGGGCGGTGATTGGATGAGTGCTAGAGGAGGGGTGGCCAGGGATTGGACAGCCCCCGGAGGGGGCGGGGCGGCGCTGGGAGGGCGGGGATTGGCCGAGTGCCTGCGGGGGGGGGCGGGTGCACGAGGCAGGCAGGGATTGGGCGCCTGCGAGAAGGGGCGGGGATGGGGCAGGTGCAGGAAGGGGCGGGGCGGGCTGAGGAGCGGTGGGGTCAGCGCGGGCGGGCGGCCATTAGAAAGAGCGGGGACAGTGCGAAGTGCTGAAGCAGGCGGGAGCCGCGCGGGGCAGGATGTTGTGCAGGCGTTGGAAACGGCAGGAACGGGGCTTGGGGGAGCATTAAAAATGATGGGAACAAGCACCGGGTAGCTTGTTGTGTCTCTCTTAAAACGGGCGGAAAGGGCACGAGGCGGGTGGTTGCATAACCGTTCCAAAGGGCAGGAGCGGCGCGAGACGGGCGCTTGTGCGGCCGTTCCAAAGGGCGGGAGCAGCACGAGAGGGGGAGCCGTTCCAAAGGGCGGGAATGGCACGAGGCGGGCGCTTGTGCGACCGTTAAAAAGGGCGGGAAGGGCGTGAGGGAGGTGGCTGTGTAGCCGTTAAAAAGGGCGGGAAGGGCGTGAGACAGGGGTCCGTTAAAAAAGGCGGGAAGGGCGTGAGGGAGGTGGTTGTGCAACCGTTGAAAAGGGCGGGAAGGGCGCGAGACGGGGGTCTACTAAAAAGGGCGGGAAGGGCGTGAGGGAGGTGGTTGTGCAACCGTTAAAAAGGGCGGGAAGGGCGCGAGACAGGGATCCGTTAAAAAGGGCGGGAAGGGCGTGAGGGAGGTGGTTGTGCGACCGTTAAAAAGGGCGGGAAGGGCACGAGACAGGTGCTTGCGTGACCGTTAAAAAGGGCGGGAAGGGCGCGAGACAGGTGCTTGCGTGACCGTTAAAAAGGGCGGGAAGGGCGCGAGACAGGTGCTTGCGTGACCGTTAAAAAGGGCGGGAAGGGCGCGAGACAGGTGCTTGCGTGACCGTTAAAAAGGGCGGGAAGGGCGCGAGACAGGTGCTTGCGTGACCGTTAAAAAGGGCGGGAAGGGCGCGAGACGGAGGTCGGTTAAAAAGGGCGGGAAGGGCGCGAGACAGGTGCTTGTGCGGCCGCTAAAAAGGGCGGGAACAGCGCGAGACGGGGGGGGGGGTCGGACAGCTGTTCGAAGGGGCGGGGCTGGCGCACGGCCGCCGATTGAGGGGGGTGGAGGAGGCGGGCCCCGCGGGTTCTCATTGGCCGGCTGCAGGGGGCGGGCCGCGAACCGGCCGGCCCGGCTCAGGGGGCGGGGCCGCCCGAGGAGCGGGCGGTGATTGGCGGTCTTCGGGGGCTGGGCGGGAGCAAGGGGAAGGCTGGTTGCGGCCCGTGACGTCAACGCAGGTGTGACGTGTCCAGGTGTTCAGGAGCAGGATGCGGGGCCCCACCCGCTCCGCTTCCTCCCGCGGTCCCCGCTTCCGCGGTGTCCACGGTCCTCCCGGGTGGCGCCTTCCTGCCCGCGCCGCGCTCTGTGGCCGTTCCCCGTGGCCCTGTCTAGCCGCGCTTCCCGCGCTCTATGGTAGCGGCGGTCCGCCCCTGCGGCTTTCCGGGCCGCTCTAGCCGGGCGGCCCGCCCCTGCAGGGCGCGCTCTATGGTCCTGCGGCGGGGCCCGCTCTAGCCGCGCGCTCGGTGGCCGGAAGCGGCGCGCGCGCCACGCGGAAGCGCCGCGCCGTCGCCGGGCAGGTGCCACCATGGCAGCGCCGGCGGCGGGCGGCGGCGGCGCGGAGCCGGGCCCGTCGGCAGGTGAGGCGCGGCGGGCGGCGGCCGGTCGGGGCGGGCCCGCGGCGGGCCCGGCCTGACGCGGCGGCGGTGGGTGTCGCGCAGCCTCGCGGCGGCTGAAGTACGCCAGCCTGGCGGTGCTGGTGGTGCAGAACGCCTCGCTCATCCTCAGCATCCGCTACGTGCGCACGCTGCCCGGCGAGCGCTTCCTCGCCACCACGGCCGTCGTCATGGCCGAGGTGCTCAAGGGCGGCGCCTGCGTCCTGCTGCTGCTGCTCCAGCACCGCGGTGAGTGCCGCCCCCCGGCCCCCCCCCCCCCCCCGCGGGCCCCCCCCCCCGGCCGCGCTGACCGGGCTGTGCCCGCAGGCAGCGTGCGGCAGACGGCGGCGGCGCTGCAGGCGGCGGTGCTGGGGCAGCCGGGCGACACGCTGCGCCTGGCGGTGCCCTCGCTCATCTACACGCTCCAGAACAACCTGCAGTACGTGGCCATCTCCAACCTGCCCGCCGCCACCTTCCAGGTGCCGCCCCCGGCCCCGCGCCCCTCGCGCCGGCCCTGGCCCCGCGGCGGTGGCCGTGTCCCCACGGCGGTGGCCGCGTCGCTGTCCCTGTCCCCACGGCGGTGGCCGCGTCCCTGTCCCCACGGCGGTGGGCGTGTCCCTGTCACCATGGTGGTGGCCGTGTCCCTGCCCCTGGCCCCACGGTGCTGTCGCTGTCCCTGTCGCTCACCCCGTGGTGGTGTCCCCATCCCCACGTCGCTGTCCATTGCCCCACACCCCCGCCCCCACAGCCATGGCGGTGTCCCCAACCCCATGTCCCTCACTCCATGGTGGTGTCCCCATCCCCAAGTCCGTCTCCCCACCACCACGGTGGTG